>NC_090256.1:1749995-1814550 GCF_037325665.1 Littorina saxatilis | reverse complement strand
AAAGATTTGCCGAGAGATAGCCTTAAGAATTGGAGACCTATATCTGTAACCAATACAGATTATAAAATGCTGGCAAAATGTTTATCGCAGCGCTTATCTGGTGTTATTTCTGACCTCGTGTCGGAAGATCAGACAGGATTTATTAAGGGAAGAAAGGCAAGTAACTTGATTAGATTAATCGATGATGTCATTAATTACGCAAATGAAAGAAATCAACCCGGTATATTACTTGCCCTTGACTACGCCCGAGCCTACGATTCCATCTCAAAAGACTATGTGGTCTGGTCCTTTAAAAAATTTGGTTTTGGCGAAAAATTTGTGAAATGGATTAAAGTTCTAATGACAAACACCACGAGCTGCATAAATTATATGGGCTGGATTTCGGAAGAAATAAGTGTGAATTCCGGAATCCGTCAGGGATGTCCCCTCTCACCTTTGGCCTTCGTGCTTGCTGTAGAATTATTAGCAATCAAAATCCGAAGTCACCCCAATATTAAAGGATTTGCCTTACCAGATGTAGATTTTGCAGAACAAACATCGCGTATCCTGAAACTGGCTATGTACGCCGATGATATAACTGTTTTACTTCAAGATAAAAACGACATGGAAACGGTTTTGGAAATCATTGATGATTTCTCCAATATATCTCGCTTAAAATTAAATAAAAGTAAAACGGAAGCAATGTGGTTGGGATCGCGTAAAAACTGTCAAGAGAAATATTGCGATATTAAATGGAATACCCAGGTTAAAATCATGGGAATTATTTTTAAAAATGACATCCCGGCCTCTGAAATTATGGAAAATTGGTCCAAAAGACTTGAAAAAGTTGAACAAATCATTTGCAGATGGTCAAGAAGGAATTTAAGTATAAGCGGCAAATTGTGTATTATTAAGTCCTTCTTAGTTTCACAATTTGTTTACGCTATGCAGGCGCTTCTTGCCCCTGTTAAAGTTCTCGATAAGCTGAATACTATTTTGTTCAGATTTCTCTGGAAAAGGAAGTATTCAAATGCAAAAGCCTTTGAAAAAGTTAAACGAAATGTATTGTGTAATGTGGTGGAAGAAGGTGGTATTAGCACAACCACTACTAATGAGCTGTTGAACACGTCTGTCCTCACTCGACCCACGCTTTAAAATGGCCGCCGAAACCGGATCAAACCGGAAGTAGAGCGCGGCCCTGGCGGGGAAATGCTTTGTGGCGTAATCAAAGCAAAGAAGGGAAAAGTTACGGGCGGCGTAAGTGTTGCCACTGCGAATAAATATATATAACAAGTCAGGTACTGGACAAAACTTCCGCACAAAGCCCTAGTTTCTCAACGGCTCAGTACGTAAGCTAAGCTGTGGACCAAAGACGCACCAGATCAACAAACGGCAGTTTCGTTTTGATCGGCGCAGTGCTGACTCCGAATAACCCCCCAGCCAGCAAGCCTCAATGTTCAACAAAGGTCTTGAACTGACGTTTATTGTGTGGTGTGGTCCCGAGTGACTCTAAAGTCTTGAAGTTAATGCCACCACCGCTAATATAAGCGCCATGTTTTTCAACCGTGAAGTCAGGGTGGTTGTATTGGTCCGGGACTGACAAAAGGTGTTTGTGTTGGATGGAAACAAAGATTAGTCGGCCGGTAAAGAGGGTACCCGTTATTATACGTCATTCCACGTACTGTTCCCCATTACCAGTTCATTTGTTTGTTCGGTATTAAACATTGTTTTCCGCCCGTCAAGTCGCTGTGGTTTTTAGTGTTTTAGGAATGACAAAGGTGTCAGACCAAGTACAGTTTATAATTATTATTGTACGTAAGTCCCTTTACCGCTTTCAATGTTAATTAAAAAAAAAGTTCACTTGCTTGTTCGATCTTCTTCCCTGTAGTTAAACATTGTCAGAATGGGAAACAGTCGGCGAAAAGAAAAAACGTATTTTCCTCAGCTAGAACGCGATGGAGCGATCATCAACATCGTATACATACATGTACAATTTAGCAACTTAAACGTCGATCCATAAACCAAAAAAACTGTTAAAGTTTGTGAATGTAATGTTGTGTCGAAAACTAAACGTTCCAATACCTAACCTTTGTTATTTGTTTGTTCCTTTTTTTCTTCTTGGTGAATAACTTGTTCTATTAAAAATCAAACGTTACAATAACACAAGTTTCTTGTTTTGTGATAAAGAAACGGTAGATCAAAAACAAAACAAAAATCAACAATTTAGTCTTCATCTCCTCTCCAGTAGAATATCTTTGATATAATCATACTCTTTTTGTCCATAGTACCACTATACTGTTTCCTTGCACTTCTAAAACAATGTATGTTTGCAGCCAAGTACTGTCCTACATCATTACAACAACGGGTAGAACGGATACCGGACATTCTCAATTAATATTAAACCTGTGTCGGTAAGTGCCGCTCTATCAAACCTGTGTCGGTAAGTGCCGCTTTATCAGCTGGGCTTGCCTTGCTAGACGTAACCCCCCCACCCCCCCCCCCTTCCCTCCCCTATAACGGAATAGCGCCCAGGAAGAAAGGTCCCTGGCCAAACAGCTCCAGCCTAAGCTCACGGCAAAGAAGCGACAAGAAAATTGGTTGATTAAAATCAACATGGCCGAAGCAATGTTTTCATAAAAGAAGCGGCACGGTATTGCAGTTTGTGCGGGCACATGTTGATTTTGGGTTACATGTGTTGCAGAGTATTTGAAAATCCGTAGGCATAAAAACATGCAAAGAAGAGTGATAGGTCCCTGTTGTGAATATAATCAAGTGGAGAAATTGATTACTTATGTTTCATGAGAACGGCAAACAACGACACATGTTCACCGCCCTCAGCTAATTGAAGAAAGGGGGCGGCCATCAATAAATAGTAGAGCATAGTGCAATTTCATGTTGGCATCTTCTCCACTGAAAGCTATAACCCAAAGACTGAAGACCAAAGTGCTTTACCCCACACGTGCACTCAAGTTAACCTCTGCTTTGACCTGTGTGCCAGGAGTCGGATGAGAGAGAGAGAGAGAGAGAGCGAGAGAGCGAGAGAGATACACACACATAAACAGAGACAGACATAGAAAGACAGAAGCGGAGAGACTCAGAGGGAGACACAGACAAAGACATACATACACTGATACAGGGGGAGAGAGAGAGAGAGAGAGAGAGAGAGAGAGAGAGAGAGAGAGAGAGAGAGAGAGAGAGAGAGAGAGAGAGAGAGAGAGAGAGAACGAACGAACGAACGAACGAACTTTATTACTCAAGGATGGAGATTTTAGGCTCACGCCTAGTCTTACAATCTGTCCCTGCTAAACTAAGACATAAAAATAAAGACAATAAAAGGACAATTGTCAATCACAATCATACAGTATTACTAATTACAACATTACCTATACGAATACATAATGCATGATAGAACATTGAAATGTACATGTATGTATGTCAATATAATACAAAGGAAAAGAAAAGTCGACTCGCACACACACGCGCGCCGCATGCCTGCAATCACGTTCGCACTCAATACAACACACACACACACATAATATGCGCACACAAACACAGAGACATAAGCACGCACACACACATACACACACACACACACGAGAGAGAGAGAGAGAGAGAGAGAGAGAGAGAGAGAGAGAGAGAGAGAGAAACATTGAACTTTGAAACATTGAACTTTATTACAGGAAAGATAGCATTAGGTCCGTAGGACCTTTCTTACAGCTAGTCCTGATCTAAGCAAAATGGTTATAATCGAAATGGGAATACATAGGAACAAACTTTTTATGATGAAACGCAGACACACGCAATAATAGTAATATAAGAATAAGATCATTTTTTATCGACATGTGATATACAGATATACAACCATACATTATCAGAACACACACACACATATATATATACACGCACACGCACACGCACACGCACACGCACACACACACACAGAAGATCAACTAACTTATAAGGCAAGCCAACATAACACGACACACTAACCAAATAAAGGATCAGGTAGCAAAGTTAAAAAAAAAACAAAAAACAAAAAACCGTTCATGACCTAATATATACCATCTTAGATTATGAAGGAATCACCATGCCAATATAAAATGCAGTAATACTATCTTAGATACTAGAAGGAGTAATACACGAGAATGTATTCTTATCACACCAAGTTGACGCAAGACACATACATGCACATTTTCAGAAGGATAAAAGGCACACATACGTTTGAGCAACCAGGCACATTACATTAAAGTGATGTTTGAATGTATTTTTGCAGATGTGTTTTGAATGTTTTAAGGTTACTGGTCGATTTTAAGCATGTAGGTAGGGAGTTCCAGACATAAGCTCCCGAGTATGAAAGACTAGTTTTAAATATGTCAATGCGTGGCTTCGGGCAGGCCAGATTATGCTTGAAAGTGGAATACCGAGAAGGTGTTGATTGAAACAAGTGAGTTAGATATTCGGGTGCTTGGTCATGTAGGATCTTGTGCATGAAAACTGATTTATTAAATAAAAGCTGTTGTTTAAGTTGAGGTATATTGAGGGCTGTCAGTTTTGCGTCAGTAGTTAGTGATGGGTCAGGCAGAATGAGTTTAGCTGACCTACGATGACGAGAATTTATAGTTTTGAATAATGCATCACTACAGCCATCCCAGATGACAGAGGCATAATCAATGTGAGGTTTGATGTGGGCGTTGTAGAACATTTTTCGGGCGTCTAAAGTTATGACTGACTGAAGTTTTGAAAGTAGGAATAAATTTCTTGAAACGCGTTTACACAGATGTTCAATGTGGGAATGCCACCTAAGCTTATCATCGATAATCACGCCTAGCAGTTTGTGTTCGCTAACCTTTTCTATTGAGTTTCCGTTGAGATGGAACTTTACACACACACACACACACGCGAGAGAGAGAGAGAGAGAGAGAGAGAGAGAGAGAGAGGAGAGAGAGAGAGAGAGAGAGAGAGAGAGAGAGAGAGAGAGAGATGGAACTTTATTTTTCAAGGATAGAGGTTTAAGGCGACGCCTTTTCTTACAACCGGTCCTTACAAATGTCTTATAAATGATAAACACGTAAAGCAACATGACAAATAAACAAAGTAAACGAACGAACCAGCAAACAATCGACAAGTAAGCAAACAAGCAAATAAACATTAACAACAAAATGACAAAGTAAGCAACATACAAATCGAAAGCGAAACATGCAACATGTTAATTGAGGTTACACATGTAAAGTGATCGACGGTAAAATTCACACGATACCAACGTTTACACTAATGATAATAGTGATTATATGGTGTAAATGATGATGATGAAGATGTTGTTGATGATGATGATGATGATGATGATGATGATGATGATGATGATGGAAAATCGCAAACATAAATTCCACATAATACATATAATAAAGAACATATTTGTGTAATTGACTAATTCATAAAGACATAAATGAATTACGTACTTGTATCTCATTTGAGAGACAGAGACAGAGAGAGAGAGAGAGAAAGAGAGAGAGAGATAAAGAGAAAGAGAAAGAGAGAAAGAGAAAGAAAGAGAGAGAGAGAAAGAGAAAGAGAGAGAGAAAGAGAGAGAGAAAGAGAAAGAGAGAGAGAGAGAAAAGAGAGAGAGAGAGAAAAGAGAAAGAGAGAGAGACAAAGAGAGAGAGAGAGAGACAAAAAGAGGAGAGAGAAAGAGAGAGAGAGAAAGAGAAAGAGAGAGAGAGAGAGAGAGAGAGAGAGAGAGAGACAGAGAGAGAGAGAAAGAGAGAGAGAGAGAGAGAGAGAGAGAGAGAGAGAGAGAGAGAGAGAGAGAGAGAGAGAGAGAGAATCACAGACAGACACCATGCTTACACCACCAACAACAACGACAAAAATAAAACAAACAAAAAATTCAAAGAGCAAGCTTTGACTACGTAAGAACTTGGCTCGCAGGCAGTTAGCCTAAAATGCTCAAGAATCGAGAAGAAATAAAAACAAAATAACATTCACAGTGACTTTGTTCGCAACATTCACAGCCTGTAATGAATGGCCTTTGGCGCTGAGAAAAACTCACCTCATGTGACTGGCTGATGTTAGCTTTGAGGTTAGCATTGTGAGAGCGCCGGAAAGAACCAGTCTTGGTCCATTTCTGCGTCTCCCCCACCTCCGCCCTCTCTTTCTCACGCTGAAACAATGCAGCAACAACAAACATGCAATCAAAAAATAATGAAAAATTTAAAATAAATTGATATTTCAACAAAGATAAATGCAACAAAACGGATTTTCACCTTGCACCCCCCTAGCCCTCATCAAGCTGTACTTTGTAATGCACAACGTCAGAAAGAAAAACTGAAATTAACCGATGGACGAAAAAAAGGAGATGGTAATACTGTACTGTCTTGATGTTGCTTTTGCAGATGTATTTCGCTTGCTGATTTTTTCTCCTTCATTTTTCCTTCTACAGTTCCCGTATCGCCCGCCAAACCAAATATCATATTGCTTTTAAGAGCACGAGTATATACTATAAGCCTTGCTTGTTGTGCTCCATTTACTAATTGATTGTATGCGGCTTTGTTATGAGAAAGCTCTATTTCCACCACCACCCCTTCCCCCCCCCTCACACACATTCACAATAGTCCGTCTCAGTGTCTGTCTGTTTGTGTGTGCATGAAAACTCTTTCATTCTACTGACTTTTATACATGTATACTAGCCATACCTTGTAAACATGATAAACCCGCCACACTCGGCCGCGGTTCTTGGAAAGATTGATCATGCCGTGATGCGCACATTGCAGACACATAGAAAAACACATCCACACACACACATTTAACTCGATCTATGGTCAATCAAAACTTCTTTTTCCTCGCGCGTGGTCGCCCTCTCTCTCCCCTCTCACGTTGCTCTTATCTGACTCTTCCGCGGCACACTCATTCCTGGCAGCGATACTACGGCGACACCGTCAGTTTCCCAGGCATAACCCTTCCTTGCGCGACAAAAGTTAATTGTCTGACGGCCTCCCTTCGCCAGGTACCAATTTGTCACGCCGGAGGGGCACAATTAACGGTTCCTTTTTCGCCGGAACAAAGACCTGGACCCCGTTGTCTCACACCACAAGGCAGCAGGCGTTTTAAGTACACCAAGAGGTGCGAGAAGTCGCTTTTTGGAAATCAATCACGCCATTGCGTGTCAATATATATATGATATACGCCGGATATATTATATACCACCCTTGGAATATACACAGGCTTTGCTGCTAAGCACAATATGCAGTTTCAAGTTGAAAATTCAAGTTGAACATTATTCAACTCATCGGACACAAGATAGGTGACATCTGAAGATGACGAATACGGCAGAGGAAGGAAATATACTGTTCTCAGGAAAGAAAAAACAAATCGCTCAGCCAACCCCCAAACCATGACGTAGGCGCTGGTGGTTCCATTTCCCAGTGTAATCTGAGCCACACGAGGACAGGTAGTGCCGACAAAGAGCCGCCTGTATCAAGACACAAAAGACTGCACATTGTCTATTCATTCCTCGCCCCTGGCGGTTAGTTCAAGCCTGTCGCAATTAAAATAAGTGGGTCGCGTGCAATACGGACACATTGAATAATAATAAGAATAAGAATACTTTATTATCTCATAGAGAAATTCAGGCGGTTTAGTGTATACTAAAAATTTGAACGTTCCAGCACAGTGCATTACATCCCGTATCTCACAAAAAATACCGATTACACAGTCGTGCACCTATAATAAATTACTGTACAATGTCCAACACTGTTCCAAAAATATTTCAGTTTTAACTTGTACGCCAACCGTATACTTGTTCTTTGCCGTTCGTGTGTTCTTCGCCAATCTTTCAAAGCTAATCAACGCCTTTCTTTCAACAACTGAACAACAATAGAAGCAATGCGTTCTTTGATGAAAGCCAGTCACACGCCCAGCGAATGACAAGCAAAAAAACATGTGAATCTCTCATTTAATTCATCAAGTCAGTCCACAGTTACCTTTAATTCCTTCACCGGCTAAACACAGTCTTCTTTTTGCATATCTCATTTCATCTTTGATCTTAGTTATGCGTATTACCCCTCCCTTCTTCCTCACAGTGGTAAGAAAGCTAGAAGAAAACATCTTAACAACAGTCCCCTATGAGGCTTTAAATTAAAGAAATAACAGGGGGAAAAACGTGTATAAAACCCCACTTCCTACTACCAAGCTTTGCATTCGAGAAACAACTAACAGATCTATACTGACACATAGTACAGAAAAATACAAAGCAAAGCCGACCCTATTTCAGAGCAAAACACCTGAACGGATTGATTGACTATTACCCACGCTTTGGATTTACGAACGACAGTTTCCTGGTGTTACCTGTTTGAACACGAAACATCGCCCCTATACCTTGAAAAGTCTGGATAGTAGAACCTAAGCGTAAACATTATAGAGACCTTTATTATCCTGTAAACTCGTATTATCCTTTTGTATTCCCCCCTCTGCTTCTTTACCTCTGTAAACTTGTAGGGGTAGTTATTTTTCGATAATGACCCAGCAACCAAACAAATAACGACCCAGCAACAGCCTGAATCCTCGATAGTGCAATGGGTTGAGAAGTTGTTCTGTTTCGGTACTACTTTTTGCGACTGAAAAGTTCCGAACGCTCTAACGTACGAAGTATACATCTCTGGAGCAAACAATACAAACATACCGCATTTAAATTAACAACTACAGGCCTGAACACATGAATCTTCATATAAAATCCATGAGTTCGGTTGTTTTCTGAATCTAGATTTGCCGTGCTCAAACGTTCATCACAAGCAATTTCCCGCAAGGCTCATACTTTGTCTAGCGACAAGAGTAGTTCCCCTTCTTTTCACTCAGTTTCTTCGACAACAGACTGCAATCCGACGGTCAGTTTTCAACAATATTTCATTTAATAAACAGATCACACGCAACCAAATGCACACATCTCATCAATTTAAACAACATAAAGCGGTTTCATACACTATTTTCCCCAGAAAACTGAACTTCATACAGTTTTTAACGTTGGAACACGGGTGCAAAAGTTCGTCTGCTAGTCCCATTTGACGAAAGAACAGTCATTATCCTAAGCGATACCAAAACATATACAGAACACACAATATCTGCCTTTGCCGCCACAGCAGAATAACAGCATATCTGTGTACTTGATTTTAGTCCAAAATAGGAAAACTGACAAGAAGTGTTAACAGAATGGAATGATTTGCACGGAACTATACAACCGCGCATTAATCGGTCGCCTGCGCAGGTTGACTGGTTGAGTGAATAGGATTCGATCAAACTTTCGCAAAAAACCTCCTCTTTTCTTTGAATAACTGAAGAAAGGAGGAATAAAGAGGTTACACACCTCGTCTCAGTGATTATCAAAAATAATGGTCTCAGTTCGCGGTCATGAAAAAGCTCGCTAAAGCTCGCATTTTTCATGATCCGCTAACTTCGACCATTATTTTTGATAATCACTGAGACTCGGCATGTAACCTCTACGTATTGTCCTTTCTTTAAAGTTTTGAAACCGTTCAAAGCTCTACTCCCCCCCCCCCCCCCCCCCCCCCCCCTTGTGTCTTGTCCAGATAATAACCGCAGGTGTCCAACAAGCGCGTACCTCCATACAACCCCCCCGTCATTACCGAACTACAATACCGTTCGTTACACCAGCTTGGGCTCGGACAGCTCTGACCGGCCGGATATGACAAAGACAGAAGACTGCGGGCATACATCACGCTTTTGTTCCCTCGGACAAAACAGTATGTCACCTGCCGAAAACGATACCTTGGGGGTCCAGGGCAATTAGTGGCTGACACATCCGCGCGCACGGCGCACTTTCTTTCATCTATTGCCCAAAGAAAGGACACAAAGAATTCTTTGTGTCGATCGACACTGACTAACAATCGACGAACCGATTAGGACCGTGAGTGACAGAAAAGAAGTAAAGATCGGAGCGTCTTCGAAGAAAAAAAGGACCGGTCAAACGTGACAGTGGGCGTAGGGCGGGGGGGGGGGGGGGGGGGGGGGGGGGGGGGATGTGGGTGAAGCGAGAAGTAGGAGGGAGGGAACGAACGAACAAACGACGGAAAGAACGATCTTTATTACTAAAAAAAAGACAGTCCAAAAAAATGCCAAGGAAAAAACAACCAAAGTTTTGTCATCATCCGCCGAAGCATCGTTAAGTTCTAATTTTTTCCGCGGCATTTTGTACGGTGTCATCCCAACCTGTCGCATTCCAGCCTGCCGTATCCCACCCTGCCGCATCCCAGCCCGCCACACCCCAGCCTGCCGCAATGTCGTGTTACATTTGTTAGTGTGTGTGTGTGTGTATGTGTGTGTGTGTGTGTGTGTGTGTGTGTGTGTGTGTGTGTGTGTGTGTGTGTGTGTGTGTGTGTGTTCAAATATGGTCACGGCTCAGAAATGGCGTCGAACTCCACCCTTACCCCATTCAAACGTCCCACACGCTCAGTTATGGTTTATTCTACCTTTGAAAGTACTGACACTGGGTGCAGAAATGAATAAAGTTACTATTCTGGTAGAAACCGAAAGGTTTGATGACTTTGTTTTCGAGCAAGGCGCAATCGTACAGTGAATTTACGTCGATTTTCGGGCCGGAAGTTGGGACACTTTTTTTACTTGGTGTCGAAACGTCGTATTTGCGCGTCCTACACACACTGCTTGGATAAAAACTTGATGGAGATGGAAAGAGAAGGTGTTGGTTATTGTTTACATACTGCACGATAACCTGTACTTCACCCCAACAGTCGGCTGAGATCAAGTTTAGACTCCAACGGCCAGTGTGTTACTTTTCGTGTTAGGAGTCACGTAGGCAGTTTTGGCTTTTGCCGCGCTTTTAATAATGATGACAGACGTTGAACTAAGCGATAAACTTGGACAAGAAAGAACAATCTACTACTAAAAAAAAAAAATATGCACAAACACAGAAGACAAAGCAATGAAAATAAGTCTTAAGTGCGTTGTTGTGTACTATCGTGTTACCGCGAAAAGTAACAACGTAAATCAAAGATATTTATCGACATGTTCCTGACTTCCTCCGGTGGAAACAACTGTTCTATCGTCTGCTACCAAGTTGCATTCAGTGTCTCGAACTCAGAACTCAGTGTGGCATGGAGGACATCGAAGATAACGGCCAAGGTAAGAACCACTGGTTTTTCGTTGTCTGTAACACACTCACCTGCAGTTTGAAACACTGTTATTTTCACTAAATAACAACTTACTTCCTTTTTTTCCATCTGAAAGTTAGAAGTGTTATTGTGATTTGTTTTGATAAAATTTGCATTTTTTAGGACAAAGATTTTTCTTTATTTTGATTTTTAAAGACATCTGTTTGAGACGATTCAACCAATTTCCCAAGTTATTCAGCTTTCATGTCATTGCATGTGTTTTTTCTGGCCTTTTCTATTGTCTTTCCATACAGTTCACCTTGTGCTTTGTTTTCATGCCATTTTAATGAAATAAATGACAGGAAAAAGAAAGATATGTTTTTTTACGTCGTGTGTGTTACTCACACCACTCGCACATCGTGAGAGGTAACACACTCAAATAGTTTGTACAGTTATCTTGAACATTATTTAAATCTTGCTGGAACAAAGTAAGGAATGAATCAAGTAAACAGAAAATGATGTCTGCGTTTATTGTTTTGAATTGGAGTTTGTTTTTTTAGGAACAGTGTTGAGTGCGTTACACACACTAAAACATCACAGGCACAATTGTGTTAAGTGTAAGGCTTCTTTTTAAGCCTACTGTCTATATGATACTTACCGAGACAGTACTATTCTTGCACATTATCTATTATAGGCCGAAAAAAAAATTGGACAAAACGCTGAGTGGGTACAATTATCTCCCATAACCATGCGCCACCGTGGATCCCAAGCACTGTCCGAGTGCTTCCCCCTTACAGGATGTAGGTGGCGCGTCCTCTTTCTTTATGAGCTGCAGACCCTCAAAAAGCCCATAACATATCAAGAGGGGAGGCGGGAGGGAAACTCTAATAGTACTGTCTCGGTAAGTATCATATAGACAGTAGGCTTAAAAAGAAGCCTTACAGTCAATATAACACTTACCTCGACAGTACTATTCTTGCACAGAATACCAGAGTGGTGTGAGGGTGATATGTAGAGTATTAAACTCCTTAATCAAAATCACTTAAATCCAAGGATTAAGATACCCAGGCAATTTTCGAACAGTACTACCGTAAAAGAAAATATACCCAAGAAACAAAGCGAAGGTGGCCCAAGCTCTCCAGCGTAAGTCGTAGAGCTGATTAGTTGATCGCCTCTTAGCGTTCAAGGAAAACTCTACTGAACTCTTGTGCAATCCTAGTGCAAGCAGTTTGGAGCGCACAAGAGCCATGCGGTCAAGCACAGACTCTCTGGACATGGATGAGGGAGGCATGATCGAGGCTGGAGCAGACCTCCCCCGTCCAGATCCAGAGGTAGAGGGTCTACGTGGGTGAGACCGCGAAGATCTGGAAACCACGGAGCTGTTGGCCAGTAAGGCGCGACCAAAATCAGTCTTGGTCGTTCCTGCAGATATTTTGCCAGCACCCTCGGAATCAGAGATGTCGGGGGATAGGCGTAAGCATCGAGGAGCCTCCACAAGAGAGTGAATGCGTCCAAGTGGAACGCATTCATGTCTCGAAAGGGGCTGACGTACCTGGGAAGCCGAGCGCTGAATCGAGTTGCGAACAGATCGATCAGAGGACGGTCCCACCTTGCCCACAGACGCTGTAGAACGTTGTGAGCGATGGTCCATTCTGTGGAGAGAACCTGATCGCCCCGACTGAGAATGTCGGCCAGGGCGTTCAGTTTCCCCGGAACGAACTGGACTGACATCCGGACCTGATTGGTCTGGCACCAGAGCAGAATCTCCTCCGCCAACAGGGAGAGGGACCGAGAATTGGTGCCCCCCTGATGGCGAAGGTAAGCTAAGCATGTGGTGTTGTTGTCCCCGTTGAAAATCAGAGGGGCCAAGGACAGGCCGAATGGGAGGGCCCGAAACTCGAACACTGTGCCCTCCCAAACGAACCGGAGCAGATGTCGGTACCCCGGGGCCACCAGGATGTGGAAGTAAGCATCCTGGAGGTCCCAGACATGGCCCAATCGTTTGGCCGGATGGCCAACCGGACCGACGAAGGGGTTTCCATCTTGAACTTGCACCTGTGAAGGTACAAGTCCAAGGTGGAGAGGTCCAACACCGGCCTGAACCGGCCGTCCTTTTTGGGGACGGTGAACAGGAGGGAGCAGAACCCCGGAGAAGGCTGAGAAAGGGGGTAGACCGCCTTCTTCTCGACCAACGAGTTCACCTCGTCCTGAAGAGCCTGCCATCTGGCAGGGTCTCGAGGAGGGGGGAACGTCCAGGGTAGAGCGGACAATGGAGGTTGTGACGACAGCGGTAGAGAAAACCCCGACCACACCACCCTCAAGAAAAACTGGTTGGAGACCAGTCTGCCCCACATGCCGCGGGCCCGAAAAAGGGAACCGACGGACGAAAGAGGGGCAACTTGAGGGGGCGTCAACGTAGGGCCGGGACTCACTGAAAATTCTGCTGGCGGGCAGGCGCAGGCTTGCGACCACCCCCCCTGGTGGTGCTGCTTCCCCTTACCTGTCTGAGCACCCTTCGTCTTGCTTGGGAACGCAACAGGCGCCTAAGAGGAGGAAGAAGGAGGCAGTGAAACTGGCTTCTTCTTCTTCTTCTTCTTCTGAGGCTGGGAGCTGGAGGTGACTGTAGCACTTCTCTAACTCCCCGCCGCCGTCGCCGAAGCAGCGAGGCCAACCATCAGAGAATCAGTGTTCCTCTGGCGTGTGGACTCCACCACAGAACGAACAGTGTCCGGATGAAAGAGGGAAGAAGGCTGAGGAAACGTGTTCCTCAGACTCTTCCTCATATCCGGAGGCACTATAGAAGTAGGCAGAAAATGATCACGGAACAGGGCCAATAAAGTGGACCCGTGTTCCAATGGCCAATTCTGCCGCAGACGTCACGCACGATCGCACGGCATGCAAAGCCCGATCCACTCGAACCGTGTCAAGGACCCGAGTGGAATCGGACTCTGCCCGATCGGGAGGGTCCAACAGTGTGGACAGCGTGCTCATCCATGTCAAGGCCTGTGATTGGGCCTCGACTGTGGAAGAAACGGTGGCCTCAAGATTGTGGAACGAAGCAGAGCTCAGTTCCACCTTCTTGACCGAAGGCACCTCCCCAACGAACACATCACCGTCAGCCCCACCCTAAACACTCGAAGTCTGGAAAGGGAGAGTTCGAGAGTCAAAGGGAAAAGGGAGGGACGAAACAGATTGGACACGAGGAAACAGTGGAGGTGCGCCTCCCGAAGGAAAGCATGGCACTGAACCCGCGTCCTCCCGAGGAACATAAGTCGCGTTTGCACGTGAATCTGTACTCCTCAGGCGATGTGCTGCCGCTTCCACCGTGGCACTAAGACTAGGGTGGAACGCGAATTGCCGGCGGACGGATCGTTCATAAAACGAGCCGCCGGCAGACGCGGCGTGAGCCTCCCGTGCCCGGGCCGAAGCGGACTCAAAGGACGAGAGGGCGTCTCAGGGAAGGACGTCCTGAAACTGTTCAAACGTCCTTCTAGCTGTGCGAGGACGAGCCTCCTGCCTCTCGTCCTCAGACCCCGGGTCCACGTCCTGTGTGTCAACACTAGACGACAGACGCTTAAGAGAGGCATCCGTGACGTCAAGACGCCGCGTGATGTCTGTCATGTACTGTTGGAAAGTACGAAGCATAGCTTCGGAAGTTCCATCAGAAACCGGCAAGGGTAGAGGATCAGTGTTAACCTCAGGGCGACCCTGATCCTCCTCCCTATCGTCCTCCGACTCACTCTCCTCTTCACTTCCCGACAACTCCTCAAAAGCAGGAGTGTAGGGAGCTTGAGGGGGAAGAGCCGAAAGCGGTGAAGCAGGCTGTGAAGAAACGCCCACAGAAGCAAGAGGCCGCGAAGACCCCTGCCCCAAAGACGAAACGTCTCCAGCAGCCGAAGGGGGAGAAAAACAACAACCCTGCGACTGTTGGGTCAGCCCAGCCAACGAACCCCCGCCATTTATAGACTGAACAGGAACCCATCGGGTCTGATCAGAAAAGAAATGGTCCGGTCCGGTCGGGGGTGCCGATCCGGTCCGGTAGGGTGGTCCGGTGTTCCGGTCCGGTGCCGTACCATCCGGAGGTCCCGTTCGGCACCGAACCATCGTACCCACAGAAGTGTTCGGGTGGTTAGGTCCGGACGTGGACATACCGTACCATCCGGACCCGTAGGTCCGGTGGTCCGGTATGGTCCGGTTCGGTGCCAGACCATCCAGACCAACAGAGGTGGTCGGGTGGTCCGGCACCGGACCATCCGGACCCGTAGGTCCGGACCCGTAGGTCCGGACCCGTAGGTCCGGTACCATCCGGAGGTCCTGTTCGGCACCGAACCATCCGTACGCACAGAAGTGTTCGGGTGGTTCGGTCCGGGCGTGGACATACCGTACCATCCGGACCCGTAGGTCCGGTTCGGTGCCAGACCATCCGGACCAACAGAGGTGGTCGGGTGGTCCGGACCGGTCCGGTAGGGTGGTCCGGTGTTCCGGTCCGGTCCCGTACCATCCGGAGGTCCCGTTCGGCACCGAACCATCCGTACCCACAGAAGTGTTCGGGTGGTTCGGTCCGGACGTGGACACACCGTACCATCCGGACCCGTAAGTCCGGTGGTCCGGTATGGTCCGGTTCGGTGCCAGACCATCCGGACCAACAGAGGTGGTCCGGTCCCGCACCATCCGGAGGTCCCGTTCGGCACCGAACCACCCGTACCCACAGAAGTGTTCGGGTGGCTCGGTCCGGACGTGGACATACCGTACCATCCGGACCCGTAGGTCCGGTTCGGTGCCAGACCATCCGAACCAACAGAGGTGGTCGGGTGGTCCGGACCGATCCGGTAGGGTGGTCCGGTGTTCCGGTCCTGTGGTCCGGTCCCGTACCATCCGGAGGTCCCGTACGGCACCGAACCATCCGTACCCACAGAAGTGTTCGGGTGGTTCGGTCCGGACGTGGACCTACCGTACCATCCGGACCCGTAGTTCGGTCCGGACGTGGACACACCGTACCATCCGGACCCGTAAGTCCGGTGGTCCGGTATGGTCCGGTTCGGTGACAGACCATCCGGACCAACAGAGGTGGTCGGGTGGTCCGGCTCGGACCGGACCACTGGTCCGATACCGGACCATCCGAACCCGTAGGTTCGGTCCGGTCCCGTAGCATCCGGAGGTCCCGTTCGGTACCGAACCATCCGTACCCACAGAAGTGTTCGGGTGGCTCGGTCCGGACGTGGACATACCGTACCATCCGGGCCCGTAGGTCCGGCATGGTCCGGTTCGGTGCCAGACCACCCGGACCAACAGAGGTGGTCGAGTGGTCCGGTCCCGACCGGACCACTGGTCCGGTACCGTACCATCCGGACCCGTAGGTCCGGTGGTCCGGTGTGTTCCGGTTCGGTGCCAGACCACCCAGACCAACAGAGGTGGTCGGGTGGTCCGGTCCCGACCGAACCACTGGTCCCGTACCGTACCATCCGGACCCGTAGGTCCGGGGGTCCGGCAAGGGCCAGAGGTACTGTCCCGCACCGGACCCTAAGGTCCGGTACGGTCCCGTACCATGGGTCCCGTCCGGACCAAACCCTGAGGTCAAGTCCAGTCGGGACCCGTGGGTCCGGTTCGATCCCGACCCGTAAGCCTGGAACGTTCCGGACCCTTGGTCCGGACCATCCGTCACCCGAACACCAGACGCTAAGGAATGGCGTGGGGTCAAGACGGTCCGGTCGGAGGTGTCGGTCTGAGCAACAGAAACAATGTTCCCGTCGCCCTGACCATTCGACAGAAGTACCACGTTCTGTCGAACACCTCCACGTCCAGTAACTAGTCGGCCGGAGCGTCTTATCAAGAGGGACAGCCACCAGTCACACGGACGTCAGAGGGAACCGTAGTAGCAGTGGTCGTAGGCACGAAGCCTGAAACCCCTGCCCCCACAGGACCGCCCTGAACGGGGTCAATTCGCATCCCAACCCCAGCGGGGAGGGAATTCAGAGACCCCGTCATCTCCTCCGATCTCCCCCCCCAGGAGGCCGAAACTACTGTCGAAACAGCAGCAGACGACCCAGCGAGGGAGTTCAGAGGAGGACCCGTGTCCCTCCTGGCTTCCACAGCGGTGAAAACCGAGGAGGGCACAGGAGAGGCACCGGAAAAGGAAGATTTTAATGCCAACTGCACCCGGTGTTCCCAGGCGGTCACCCATCCAAGTACTAACCGGGCCCGACGTTGCTTAACTTCGGTGGTCGGACGAGAACCGGTGTTTTCAACGTGGTATGGCCGTTGGCTGTCAAAACCTGAGTCTCTCCAGTAGCCCCTAGATCGGATTCACCAACCCCCAAAGAGGGTTGAGAATCGACCTGCCCCCGGATTCGAGCCAGGGAGGAGAAGGAAACCTTCCCCCCAGGCTTGAAACCGGGAGGAGCTGAAGCCTGAGACTGAGGGCCGGACAACGGCGTCGAAGGGGGGGAAGCCTGTTCCACTGAAGGAGAAGGAGAAAGAAGCTTTTTCTTTCCCCTCGACCTTCCCCGAACCTTCGACGGCGCAGCCCCGCCCGAAGTCCCAGGCTCAAGCCCAGCCTGTTTGAGCAAGCTCGCATTGAGCTTGCTCAAACAGGCTTTCTCCGCCCTCCCTCGCCGCAAACGCAAAGCGTTTGGGGAGGGAGAGTCGGAGCGCCGAAAGGTCCCCTTCTCCGTGCGTAAAACATGACGCTGGGCGCCCGGAGAAGGGTTGCCCCCGGCAGACTCTGGTTCCGTAGAACCAGAGCCCAAAACAGGACGAGACATCCTACCTCGCCCTGTACGTACCCTTAAAGACCGAGAATTAACAAAATTCAAAGAAAATTTAGGTCAATACTCAAGTGAATGCGGCGAAACGAGAAGCAGACGACCGGTCACCACGAAGTAGGACGGGAGGCACGCCGAGTCCGCCACACAAAAACGGAGGCACAAGTTGAAGGAAACACAACGTAGCCTCAAGCCAGAAGTGGAATAACACACAATAATCCAACAGGTGATAGTCCACACAGAAAAGAAGCCTCTTAGTCCAAAATAATCCGGGAGCGTAGCAGAAACACAGCCGGTCTGACACGCGCGAAAAAAGAAAGAGGACGCGCCACCTACATCCTGTAAGGGGGAAGCACTCGGACAGTGCTTGGGATCCACGGTGGCGCATGGTTATGGGAGATAATTGTACCCACTCAGCGTTTTGTCCAATTTTTTTTTTCGGCCTATAATAGATAATGTGCAAGAATAGTACTGTCGAGGTAAGTGTTATATTGACTAACCTACTCCCAATACCTTGTCTCAGGATAAACAATACGGTTTTTGGCTCACGTAAGTGTAGCCTATGCGATCGTAACTTTGTCTGTCTGTGCGTGTGTGTGTGTGTGTGTGTGTGTGTGTGTGTGTGTGCGTGTGTATGTCTGTGGTAGAAACTTTAACATTTGACTAAACACCGAAATACTCATTTCACCTGGTTATTTTTCAAGCACCATCTTCAAAATATTGAAGCAATGATCAACATTGTGTCGGCATGTGTGTAGTTAAAGCGTGCATCCAAAGAAAACGGGTGGTGTGGGGTTTTGAAGGGGTACAAGCAGTTGACTGGTTTCTGTCGTGTGTGGCATGTAGACCAGGTCAGGTGTCAAGACCAGGTCAGGGGTCGCACAAAGGATTGTGGTATAGATTCACTTCTCCAGTTCTCACTTCTGCATTCGCCGATTCGGGGAAGACGACTTCATGTTGTTCGGTTTCTAAGCTCCAGAAAAGTAAATAAAGAAGCTACCAAAGGGAGATTTCCTACAATTTGATCTGCACAGCGTTTTTCCAATGTCCACGCGAGGAAGAGCTGTCGAAAGCGCAGTGTCGATCTGGCAGCCATATCCCGGTAAGTACAGAGACAGATCTAGTGTCTCCCACTCTGATAACGTCACCTACTGTTTTAATTTCTTTTTATTTCAGCAGACACGGATGTCAAACACAGTGCTAGGCAGTCACCTCTAGTGAAATGAGTCAATCTAAAGTGCCTGTAATGTTTGGATGTCTTTAATTGTTCGTGGTTCGATTTATGTGAATTTCAAGACTTGCAGTAGAGTCTCAAGTTAAGTTTACTCTGCCCGAAAAAAACTGTCCATCATTTACTTGAACATGCAGATATAAGGAAACGGAATGAATCTGTTCTCAAAGTCAAAATGATCACGATTTTTTCCTCAGATTCAAAACATGCACTGTCATGGTTTTGTCTGTACAATTTAGTAAGTCTTACCTTGCAACAACTTCCTTGAACTTGAAAGACAGTTTTTGAATGCTAGGTCTGTATCGCGTTTCATTCCAGACTCGATTCTCTCTTTGATTGTACTGTTTGCTGTTTACGCACTATCATGATTCGCTATGTAACGTTTGGTAAGCTTACCTTGCAACAGCTTTCTGAACTGACACTTGAACTGACAGGGATTCTAACAACAACCTTTTCAATTTCAACTCACCTGTTTGCTCAGTGCGTATCCCTCAGAGTAGCGACGAGGATTCTCTTCACCAAAGTCCAGCACTCTGTCCCTGTTGAACTGAGAGATGATGGTTCTGACGAAAGGATCATCCTCGCTTTCTGTATCGTCGTCATCCTCATCAGAGTCTTGGTGCGGGAAGTATGGGATAGGCGGGGCAGAGGGAGAGCGGATAACACTGCCGGGCTGCTGGAGAGCTCGGGGACTCAGCTTGCCAAAGCCCATGTCAACCGTTTCAGCCTGCAGACAAAGACAGACAGTATCTTATTAGTTAAGCTCTGTTAATGACATAGATCTGACACTGATCTGGCACGGCATGGCGGTGACCTTACGGTTCTTTTTCTTCTGCTGATAAGACAAAATCACCGAGACAGACTTCGATTTTAGAAGTTCTGAGTTAAGTTCTGTTTAACTTTATTGACATCCAACTGATAGATCTATACATGCACAGGTTGGCGGTAACCTTAGGGTTTCTTTTTTTCTGCTGATAAGAGAAAATCACAGAGTGAGACAGACTTCCATTTTAGAAGTTCTGAGTTAAGTTCTGTTTAATGACATCTAACACTGATACCTGCACAGCCTGGTGGTGACCTTACGGTGACCTTACGGTTCATTTTTATCAGCTGATAAGACAAAATCACCGAGACAGACTTTGTTTTTAGAATTCTCCCTTAGTTCCTGGGAGAAGTCACACGATCATAACAATGTCTTGCTGAACGTCACACTTTACATGAGTATGAATATGATGTCTTCTCCAACATTTTTTTATCATGACATCAGAGATGTCACTTTGGAATACAGGGACAAAAAGAGAAGCAGGGACTCACATCCATGAAAGGCGGCATCTGACAAATGTCCTGGACAATGCAAAAGTGATAGGACAATTGTCCTGAACAAAAATAATTCAATAGGACTTTTTTTTCCGCAACATAACGTAAATTTAAACTTGACTAGTTTCTTGTGACAAATTTAACAGAACAAATAAAATAATTTTCTTGGCAAAAAGGTAACAGAACAAATCAAAGTAATAAAAACGTGTTGTTCTGTCTCTGAGCTATAATGACGACAATTACTGTGATTGTTCCTTTCTCTCGCTGAAGAGCATGAGCTTGCTGGATGCCAACATTTCCGCAACCTTTCCACAAGTTTCAGTGGTACATGCCGCTGATGAGGGCAGAGATTTGAAGTACAAACGCTTCTGGCCTTTTTCTGGCACCAATTTTTATTTTGGCGGCATGTTGCTTTTGTCGGGAAAAATCCCACGAAGGGAGGCAACTGTCAACCGGCTTGGAGCATTCAGAGTTGGGACCCTTGAAAGCTCTTCTCTATAAAAAGCACATAGAGTCTCCCCAAGTTTTGTCTGCTTGGAGAGACACATCGCTTCGCAAAACATTGATAAAATAACAAATCCAACTACTGTAAATTGGAAAATACCGACAATGTCAGGATCAAATGAAGCATAATCGGACAATGACCACTTTGTGACAAAAACAATAGGACATATAATATGTCCTCTTGCATGAAAAATGTATAGGACATTTGGAAAAAATATCCGTGTATGTCCGATGTCCGCCGTGGCCGTGGATGTGGATGTGGATGTGAGCCCCTGGAGAAGTCTTGGTTTGTACAGTCGTTGTTGTTTAATGTTTGTCATTCAGTCATGATTTCATATTACCAATACAAGTATCACCACCAATGGCCAGGTATAATTTTTTCAGCCAACTGTTACAGTGTTAGATTAGAACCTTTCAGCAATGAGTTGATTCGATTTCAGTATCATCAGAAAAAACATAAAGAGCTCTTTGTCTGGCTGTTCAAGGGAAGTAACTTCAGTTGACAGAAGTTTAAACTGTGCAGACTGTGCTAAACATCAGAGCTCAAGTTATGGATGCAAGGGACACAACTCTTCGAAGAAGGGTGATGCAGACAAGACTAAAGTACTCTCTACCACTAACTCAAATTTAACAAGAATTCCTCCTTAATTCTTCACACATTTAACTGTGCCTTCAAAAGTTTATCTAAAATCTACTTTTATTTGAAGAAAAATAGTTTGTTGAAAGTCTACATATTTACTATGTTAGGAAAAAAAAATTTGAAAAAGAAGAAGTTCACATCACTGTTGTCAATGTTATTGTCATACTCATAATAATCTTAATCTAGAATCACAAGTTCTGTTCTGACAAGTTTGAAACATAGCTTCGCTAGTCAATTAACGTATCAGCGTTACAAAATTACATTACCATAATAAATACAACATACGTATAGTAAGAACAAAGAATAAAATCACATAAAAAAAACTGACCTGTGCGCGGCCTCGAGACCTAAGTGGCGCCGACACAGGACGCGGCACCTGGAAGGCAGAGCGAGCAGAGAAAGGCTCATGGTTGCCACGGTGATGAACGCTGCTGGACACCTGGGACTCGCTGTCGCTGCTGATTGCCTGCTCCTGTTGCAGCTGCTGCTGTCTGGCCTGCAGCAAACGCTGCATGCTCTGCCGCAGATTCTCAGGGCTGGGATTGCGCTCTAACCCATCTGTGGATGTGGCCCGAGGGAGGTGTCCAGTGGCTGGGTCTGGCATGGCTCTAGGGGTCAGCTTGTCAACACGACCTTGACCCATCCACTCCTCACTGCTGGAAGAGTTGTTGAGACCTCGTCTGACCTCAAAGGCAGACATGGGGCGCTGAAGACCTCGTGGGGTGGCAAGGGAGTGCACCCCGGGAGACAGATTGTGCGGATGTAGGGAACCGAGGCTGCGACTGGGGACAACGTTGGGGGTAATGCAATTCCTGGCTCTTACGTTGATGTTGTTGTTGCTGGCAGCGGCTTCAACTTGCATGTCTACAACGCACACCTGGACGTTAGGTTGTTCCTCACGACCACCATTGCCCAGACCACTGTCGCTGTTACTGCTGTTGCTGCTGCTGCGCTGTGCAGGACGCGAGGGATCTGCAAACGCGTGAGACTGGATGATGTCGCTGTCGAGTTTGCTGCGTGGTCTGTCGCGATAGAGGTTGGCGATACAGAGGATGAGGTGGGTTGGGGAATGTGGGAACTCCATGCAGCGTTGAGCGCCAGGTCCTGGTGTGCAGACCAGGTTGAAGGCCTTGGCTTTGTGGCTGTGGAGCACATGAGAGCACATGTCTGGATCCACCATGAACACATGACAGGAGCTGCTTGGAGAGCCATCCGCATGGCCGCTGATCTCGCTCACGTCATCAGACACGCTGTTCAAGGTGACGATCCCAAAGAAGCGTTTGTCGTCAGGACAGATGCCGCTGAAAGCCAGCTTGTCCACTGTGTAATGGGCAATGGTTCCCCCCATGGCGTTGGACAGTCGCACACCTGAGGGGTCTACCTGCATCAAGACCAAGGTGTGGATCTTCTGCTCCACCCGTAGACGTCGGACTGCGTTTCTCAGCTGCTGCAAGCGCTGGTTAGGCCTGTTCAGATTTCCAGGTAGCTCAATGGAGCCAATATAGCCGACCAGAGCCTTAGCTTCATCTCCAACCAGGACTTGCATTGCGTCTTCATCCTCGTCCCTGTCAGCAAAATCAGGATTTGGGCCTGCGTTACTAGCACTAGCACCACCGCCTACTGCCCCTATAGGTACTGAGGAGGCACTTGCTCTTCCTTGGCTTGGTGCGTTGATGTTGGACTGGCTGGCAGACGCACCCTGGCTGCGGGACGGTGGTCGTTTCGACGCAGCAGAGATTTTGGCTGTTGAGATGACCGGTCCATTCTGTACAGTGGCCATGCTAAAGGCTAGTCCATCGCCCGACATGTCTGTAGTGCTGCTGTCGGTCAGCTTGCTGTGGCTAGCAGAGTGTCGTCCAATCTTTTCGTACACAGGACGTTTCCATCCATACATGGACTCAGCAAACTCGTGACGGCTCCTCTCTTCGCTGACAGATGACCCTGGCGAAGTAACAGTGGTGGACAGATCAGACTCTGCTCCCACAGGTACGTGATTTCTGTACACTCTACTGGGCCCCCCGCGCACATCCACAGGTCTCTGAGGCAGAGGGCGTGACGCTATCCCACCTCTACCCACACCCTCGCTCTGCTGCGGCTGGCGAAAGCGCAC
The DNA here is from genome assembly GCF_037325665.1 of Littorina saxatilis. Taxonomy (NCBI): domain Eukaryota; kingdom Metazoa; phylum Mollusca; class Gastropoda; order Littorinimorpha; family Littorinidae; genus Littorina; species Littorina saxatilis. The sequence goes on along the minus strand of NC_090256.1, from coordinate 1,790,894 downwards.
CCTGTTCGGGTACCTTGACTTGCTCCTTGGTGGGTAGTCATCCTCCGATGAATCGGAGCTGTTGTAATTCTCCGCCACCTGAAGGTCCAGAGTCCCTGTGGATTGACCCACCATTCGCACCACATCATCGTGGGGTGCGTGCGACACGTTTAGACCATTGACAAAGTACAAATAGTCTCCCGCCTTGAGGCCAGCCAAGTCCGCGGGGCTTCCTCCCACAATACAGCTGAGGACGCAAGGGTGCTGCCCCGAGATGGTGAAGCCATAACCAGAGCGTCCCCTGGAGACCTGCACATTCTTGATTCCATGCCCCATCGGCCGCTTCTTGCGTCGCCGGGAGGAAATGTGATGCCCATACATTGTGGATTCGGCTCCTGAACAAAATAAGAATAGCAAAATTAGTATAGTAAGGGTATAATCATATTATACCAGTCCTACTCTTAGTATAGTAACGGTATAATCAAATGATATGACTCACTGTTATCAGTCTTACTCTCAGTAAAGACCGGCTTCATTTTGTCAATTAAACCTTTGACATTGCCGTTTCCACTTTAATTGCTACTTTGTTTGACATTGATCAGGAAGTTGCATTAACACTTTCAAGGGCAGATCTGGGGGGGGGGGGGGGTTACACGGGTTACGTAACCCCCCCCCCCACCCCCCACCCCCCAAAAAAGTTCGAACATACATCAACAAAAAACATACATTGATCACAAAAGAACTTCCTGAATGGCATTTTGGTAAGAGGTTTCAGAGGTAATTTATTGGCTCAGGATGCACCAGATAGCTCTATTTTGCTTCTTTGGATAAAAAAAATTTCCGGGGGGGCATGCCCCCGGACCCCCCTAGAGGCTTAGGCGCCAAAGGCGCCGTCAACTTGTATCTTCGCAGTCATTTTGTAACCCCCCCCTCCAAAGTGAATTGATCCGCCCTTGACTTTTAACCAGGTACATTGGCATTCAATTCCATCAATCCATGGCAGCCAATGGTGGGTGTTACTGTCTTGCCTCCTCTGATTGGCCAAATCCTTTTAGTGTCAGGGTTATGATTTGAATGTAAGAAATAGAACATGCTGGATCGTTATGATTTTAACGTAAGCTTCCAGTCCCACACAAGAGATTCATAATGCGAAACGTAAGTGTGGCCACCTGCATAAAGTAAATGTGGCCACCCCTTAAATTAAGTTAAAACTTAAAGACTTAAGAGAGAGGTTGGTGGTATTGGTAAGCAGGGTTCCCCAGACATGTTTTTTTGCACTGCCCCAAGAAACGGGGTTTTGAAAAGCGCACTGCGATTGCTTCGGTTCGCACCGCCCCAAGCAACTCGTCTCAGAATTCTTTCCATCATCAGAACACAGTAAACTGTATATAAAGTTATGGAAATCTTATCACTCATTTACTTCAACCTGAGGCTGGCACTGGTAGATCAGTGAGTGTCGGCCTAACCATCGGTGTCAGTGTCACAAGTTTCAAACAAACTAGACTGTGTTTAAACTGGTTCACATTATTTACCGTACGTGTTTATTTCTGCAATAACAACAGTAAAACTGTGCTGAGATAAGTACAGAACATTTACCTATAACCTACATAAGTGTGCAGTATCCATCTCCTCCTCCTCCCCCTTTTCTTCATCATGATCATGGATCATCATCATGATCATGCACATGCACCCGGTTTACGTTTCCTGACCCAATGCCCCACCCCAACCAGTCGAATCCCGATTCCAACCATTCTGCCAAATGCCTGGCGATCAGAGATATTTAAACTTCGCAAACACTGCCTTTTCCACACACTTACTATTATCGCGATCTTCACATGTGAGGTACAATGTTTAATGCCAACATAGATAATTTCTTCTTGACCGTAATGAACTGAGGTGAGGAAAAGTAAAATGGATTAGACAGGTAAACATAGACTGTGAAAGCTTACGCGCTTGGTTCGGGCTTCACAACGCATATCTCATGAGCTCACTGCATGGAAAGAGAAAGATAGAGGCCAGAAATGACAATTCCAAGGCTTACCAGCTTTAGGATTGATCACATTCTTTGTCTGTACACCTTCGCAGGTGGTTGTTTTGCCAACTTTGTGTCCACCATCATGGAAAATGTAAAGGATGCAAACAGAGTTTTGATTGGCTGTTCTCTACCTACGTCATCTCGGTACGAAATTCAAGTTTTTAGGTTAGTCGCTGGGCCATAAACACAACGGCTGACCCACAAAGATTGTTGGGCTTGTCGATCTGCTAACGCAAAAAATAGTTTTAACAAATTTCAAAAAGTAATAAAGATTCTTGCATGTTTTTACTTTGTATGTGAAAGGTAAATATTATGGTTTGCCATTATAATTATGGTCTGTCTCTACCGAGTGCTGTGCTGGCGCACTCAACTTGAAAACCTGACACGATTAGTATTATGAAATTCCTATAGTTACTACCTGGTTCAAAATAAAATTAGTACACATGTTCAAAGTAATTTAACAGTTTTCTAACGCATGTGTGCTGTACAAAAACACAAATTTTCAGATTTTCATTTTCAAGCGAGAGCGATTGAAAACGGGAAAGAACCAATGTTGACAAGTACAGTGTCATTGATGCGGTTGTTTCCCTTGGACTGAGACGGCCGGATTCACTGAAAAGAAAACTACAGTACTCAGTAGGCTTATATACCCAGAATTCGTAACACCAAAAATGTTCGCGCTCATAAAATCCCTCGTTTCATTCATTTTGCTTCAACGATACAAGTTCCGGGACAGTGGCTGCAGGACGTTCATATATTAAAATAAAATAAAACTCGGTCAACTCCGGGCTTTGCATTGTCGTGCAGTAAAACTTATCATGCACAAGTCGCACATGTCTACGTGAGAAATGAACTCAGTTAAAGGCCCTTATATTCATTCCCCTACGGCAAACACAGCTTTCAGATGACAACCAGTAATGTTAAGGCTCTCTTCGTGAATGGTGACTGTTCCTAATCATGTCACTGTGCAAACATAATTTGCATGTCAAGAACTGAGAGGTATGCGGGAGTCTCGAAATTAAGTCTCCCTAATTCAGTCCTCGTACAGATGTATATAAACCAAGTTCAGCTTTTTCAGGAGCATCGCATTGGAACACTTTGCCAAAAATCAAAGATAAATATCTTGAAACTAAAAGGCACGGCTACACATATATATTTGATGGTAATATAAACCGAGCACATCCTGACATCTTATTTTAACTGTGTAATTAGAATGTGTATGCAATGCTTTTGATAACGTGCGCATGCGGGTATATCTGTGCGACGGTGCGTGCGTGTGTGTGCATGCGTGCAGTGTGCGTTTGTATGTGTGGGTGCGCAGTCTTTTCTGTATGATGTCAATTATACTCAGTACAAAGACTGAACAGGTTGAAAAATTTGGCTACAACGCCGAAAACCTTTATTCTTTCGAAACAAAGTTTTGAGCTCTTAGTTTGAACTGTTCACACAAAGGCAAGGCCTGCCCGAGAAAAGTTCAGCCGTCACGTCACAATGATTACGGTCAGTCCGACGACACATGCAGTCATGATGTACTGTGATAACTTGACTTGACTTAGACTGAGGCTTTTCTTCAGAGTATATATATCTATTCTGGCAGTCATGGTACTGCTTTTCAAACTCAGTGTCGGTCACCAAGATTTTGAAAACTGACTGACACAACATGATCCACCTGTAATCGATCACGGTATGTCGTCACGAGTTACCCGCGACGCACCTGTCGGCATGAGCCACGCGGCTATGCTACGTCAAGTAGCGTGCATGCCATTGTGTCTGTATGCCATCGCACCTTGGCAATCACGTGTAATAGCATCTATCATAAATCAAATAAAGTAACCACGAACGATCATGGTGAACAAAATCTAGGTCAGGACTGAAAAGGACGATGATCTAAATCGAGGCCGGTCAGGTGTCGCGCTCGTTCATTGGTGACTCAATACGTATCTGTTTGAGTATTCACCTGGATCTGACTTGAATAAACTTCACTTCTCATCTATAATTAGGTCAAAGTAATTTATCCGGCTTGGTCAATGAAATGCCGTTTTTGGACAGTCAAGCGGCTTGCATTTGGCTGATATGCCGGGATCGACCATTATTTTGGCGTAATGTGTGTAGCAAGGTTGACATACAGGCTATAGAAAACGATAAAATAGCACGAAAAGAAGTAACAAGAGGAGGACAAAGAAAGAAAGAAACAACCAAGTATACGTCAAGTTCCATTGCATGGATCCTCATGAGTAAAGGCCGTGGAATTCGAAAAGAAATTAGACAGTTCGCGATGTCATCCAAGTCTTGCGATGCACACACGAACGGCGCCAGAGTCAAGTCACAAATCCATGACACCTTCAGTTCGTGGTCTAGCTTTTCAGCTCCCTCTGTCGTTGAAAGGATTGACAGTAGACCCTCAATTGCTGCCTCTACCCCACCGAGTTATATAGAAGTCGGTGGTCTACCCAATTATTACGCTGCGTCTCAGCCTGTGAATGCAGGTAGCCTTATATATGTATTGTTTTTTTTGCTGTCGCAGGTACAGTGCAACCTCTGCTCCATGTTGGAACTCAGGTTTTACAGACGTTCTCTTTATATAAACTCCCTTTTCTTCAGATTGTTGCTTTACACAGCGTGTACACTAAACTCGATTTTCAGACCCACATCTAATTAAGAATTACGTTTCCATATTTGTATGTGTTTTTTTGTTGTTGTACACTACAACCTTATAATCATATGTTTGACTTTCCATTTTGCCAAACATTTGAATAAATTGTTAAACCTTCCACTGAGTTAGATTTTCAGACACACATCTAATTAAGAATTACTTTTCTAAATTTGTATGTGGTTTTTTTGTTGTACACTACAACCTTATAATCATATGTTTGACCTTCCATTTTGCCAAACATTTGAATAAATTGTTAAACCTTAAAAGTCAACAAAAACATCAACAAAAACACTGCCACACACACAAACACCGCACTGGTTTCATGATGGATCGGTCAAAGGACCTACCCTGCACTCATCACAGACCTCAAAATAGAAGCATGACAAAAGGTCTGTACCAATAATTAGAGGTCATCTACGACTGTGCTTACTGCGTCACACCGTCGTCACATCTCGAGAGGCACGATAGCTTGTAAAACGAAAGCAAACATCGAACTTCTCACGCGAATTTTCCCCTTCAACTGATAGCCTCTGTACTCCCTGCTTTGTTTGCTTCTGGCACTGACTTCGAGTTAAACGGAATTTGACTTCATCATGCTACAAGGCGAAGTGCCTACCTCTTCGGATCTCGTCATCCAAAACACGTTACTAGCACTGGTCCATTAAAATGCTTGTCTCAGTTTGGATCCCAGCGTTCAAAGCCATTTTGTTAAGAGTACCCATATGTCATCGCGTGATTTTGCCGTATTTAATTTCATACTTGCTGCAACGGCCACCCCCCCCCCCCCCCCCCACACACACCTTTTTTTTCAAAAACGAACTTTTTCTCAGCTGAGTTTCAAGAGGTAGAGCATAGTATTTGAATATTGAAATCTGTCAGTATAGATTCTGTCTTCTTTTATCTTCTTTTATTTCATGTTTTGTTTATCCGCTTAACTGCTTTCATTTCGACTTTAATGCTGCCCCCCATACCCCCCCCCCCCCCTACCCCCTACCCCCCTCTATACTGTACATCGCTTGATGTACTCTCACCTTATTACTGCTGCTGCCTATGATGTTTTTCATGAGTTTCAAATTGGGAGTTAGGGAAATCTTTTCAGTAAGCGTCAGCTACATGAGGTTTGTGTGTTCGTTGTTTTGTTTGGGTGGTTGACTGGTTGGCTGGTTGGCTGGTTGGTTCGTTTGGCTTGCTGGATAAATCTACGTGAGCCGCGACCCATCGTTCACTGAACGTGTTAGCAAGTAAGAAAAAAAAAGAGAAAAAAAAGTCTCCAATATTGTTTTCAAGGACTCAACAGGCACAGACAAAACTAGCCCTCTCTCTTTCATGTCAATCTCTGAGTGTAAGCCCTCGCTTTTAAAGACAAAGTTTATTTTTTCTGTCCAAACTTCCGACGCAAGGCCAACAATTTTAGCTTTGAGGTGGAAGAAGGGAGGGGGGGGGGGGGGCGGGGGGTAGGGGGGGAGGGGGTAGGGGTGGAGGGGCAGACTCGGAGAGCCAAGACAGAGGACCATGACCCCAGGAGGAGCTGGACAGTGAACACGATGGACACGGAGTGGACAGCGGCGGTGAACTCTTTCATCTTTGCCCACAAACAACAGGTGCGAACAAATACACCGGTCTAGCAGAACCAGCTTGTCTCTCTGTGTCTGTCTACCTGTCTAGCTCTATCTGTCTGTCTGCCTGCCTGTCTGTCTGTCTGTCTCTATTTGTCTGCCTCTATCTGTAGTGTCTGTGTCTGTCTGTGTCTGTCTCTCTGTCTGTCTCTGTCTCTCTGTATCTGTCTCTGTCTCTCTCTGTTTCTCTCTCTCTCTCTGCACCCTCTCTCTCTCTCTCTCTCTCTCTCTCTGTTCAACGAGACTGGGTCGTCAGAAAGGACTAGAATACAAACGCAGAGAGAGAGAGAGAGAGAGAGAGAGAGAGAGAGAGAGAGAGAGAGAGAGAGAGAGAGAGAAAGAGTGCGTGCGTGCTTGTGTGTGTGTGTGTGTGTGTGTGTGCGCGTGCGCTTGCGTGTGCGTGTACCTGACTGCTGATCTGTCTGTCACGTATTCACGACTTGTTTCCGTAACCTTTCGAATTTCATGGGGGCTGCCATTTTGGTTTTGATTCGCTTCCTTTTCCGGTTTACGTATTTTCCGGTTTAACATAGCATTTGCGTGTTTTTGTCAGAAGAGTGATATTTGGTTATGAAGGAAGTCAAGTCCGCCATTACCTGCCACCTCAGTTGAGTGTTTACTTTGAACTTATACTTGAACCGTAACAGTGTGTAGCCAGTTCACAAGACCTGTTCAACTTCCTACCAGTTCCAACTGTTGTTATCAATGGGTCGCGCAGCTGGAGTAAGTGTTTATTTCCATTCGGAGCCCAACTTCAGTTCAAAACCAGTCAAAAACTGGCCTTGACATTCCCACATTACGATACCCTTGAATGACATTAGATCTACGGCGTTTCCGCTTGCCCAAATCCCACATGTTACATGTCTGCTCTTTGAGTTGTTTGGAACTTAGTTCGAATATTTTCTCGAACGTAACTTTTGACCCAGCTGTCAGGTAGGCATCATGAATTAGACGTACACTGGCAGTTATAAATCATGTTGTGCAAAAGACTCTACAGAAGTAGAACATTGTGGAAAATCGGGAATGCTTTCTCAGTTTGTGCACCCTGGCAACATTCAGCAGGGGAAAAAACTGCATTGCCTTCCTCTGCAAAAGTCGCGCGAAGAATGCTGAACGGGCAGCGACGACTAGCTGTTCTTCTTCAAAGTAATAAACTACCCTTCAAACCCTGCAAGTTTGTGCGATTTACTTTGTGGACATGAAGTCAGCAGAGGACTCAGGAATGCCCACTTAATTCCTTGATTGTACTTCCGTCACAAGAACTAAAAGAACATTCAATGTTCGTTGAATCTGTGGATCAAGTGACTCACGAAGCGGAGGAAAAGAAAATCACCAGCAGATCTGTACAAGATGTTGAATTCTGCCAGGGAAACGAAGCCGCCCTCACGGCAGAGAAGTCTCCGCCTACGAAAATCAGTAGATCTAGAGCAAGGTAAACATACGTTTTTCAAAGCTTGTTCACAAACACACACACACACACGTACACAAACACACACACGCTCACACCATCACACACACACACATGAAAGAGATGGAATAGCTGATCGAGTGATGACAATGTTGATTGATAAGTATTTTTTGGTGCGGTGAACTTGAGGCTATATTGTTCTTTCAATCCATCGATATATTTTACACTTTCACCCCAGAAATGAAGCACACATACACATATTGAACACAAGAATCATTTTAAGCTTTCATTGGCATTGTTTCCTTTTTTTGCAGACATGTTGGCAGGAAGTGAGTGTTTCACCCCACTCTTGCAAGGTAGGTTGATCACTGATAAGTTCTGATTGTTTTTCCTTTTTAAACGGATGACAATCCGTACTCTGCAGATGGATCTAACCGAGATGGACCTAACCGATACACGGAAGCAACATTGGGAACAAACTGTTATTCAATCTGTGAATATTTCATGTGTGAGGGGTATAACTGCAAGTAACCTACGTTCGCTAATGTAGAGAAATAATTTTTGACTCAAACTTCAAGTTAAATTGTTTCTGCTGTCAGAGCCATCTTTCTGAAGGAACAATATTTTACATGCCACTGGATTGTTGTATATTCCTTCTTATTTTGCAATGACAGGCTCAGCTTTCATTTGATTGTAATGTGTTTCTTTTTTTTTTTATTTTTTTTTTTTAGGCTTTTTCTCTTTTTATATTTAGTCAAGTTTTGACTAAATATTTTAACATCGAGGGGGAATCGAAACGAGGGTCGTGGTGTATGTGCGTGTGTGTGTGCGTGTGTGTGTGTGTCTGTGTGTGTGTGTGTGTGTGTGTGTAGAGCGATTCAGACTAAACTACTGGACCGATCTTTATGAAATTTGACATGAGAGTTCCTGGGTATGAAATCCCCGAACGTTTTTTTCATTTTTTTGATAAATGTCTTTGATGACGTCATATCCGGCTTTTCGTGAAAGTTGAGGCGGCACTGTCACGCCCTCATTTTTCAACCAAATTGGTTGAAATTTTGGTCAAGTAATCTTCGACGAAGCCCGGGGTTCGGTATTGCATTTCAGCTTGGTGGCTTAAAAATTAATTAATGACTTTGGTCATTAAAAATCGGAAAATTGTAAAAAAAAATAAAAATTTATAAAACGATCCAAATTTACGTTTATCTTATTCTCCATCATTTGCTGATTCCAAAAACATATAAATATGTTATATTCGGATTAAAAACAAGCTCTGAAAATTAAATATATAAAAATTATTATCAAAATTTTTTTTTCGAAATCAATTTAAAAACACTTTCATCTTATTCCTTGTCGGTTCCTGATTCCAAAAATATATAGATATGATATGTTTAAATTAAAAACACGCTCAGAAAGTTAAAACGAAGAGAGGTACAGAAAAGCGTGCTATCCTTCTCAGCGCAACGAATACCCCGCTCTTCTTGTCAATTCCACGTGCACTGCCTTTGCCACGGGCGGTGGAGTGACGATGCTACGAGTATACGGTCTTGCTGCGTTGCGTTGCGTTCAGTTTCATTCTGTGAGTTCGACAGCTACTTGACTAAATATTGTATTTTCGCCTTACGCGACTTGTTTTATTTTTTTCTATTTCTTTTTTTATTCTCTTTTTGTACATTTTTTTTTTTTTACATTTATATGCTGTACATTACAGGACATCACCTAACCGAAAAGACAGAATCATATAACAGAAAAGCACACTTGGACAATTACAACATACATGGGGTGGGAGGATGGAATGGGGAGGGGGGGATGTTCAGTGGTTTGGTGGTCGCATTATCAAAAGGTTTTAAGAACGAAAAAACCTAAGGGTTACATCAAAACGTGCATATAATGTGTTTCTTATTTGAAGCTTTGTATCATAAAAGCTCTGTAGAAGTGTTGCACTTGTTTTGCAGACTGCATTAGGCGTGGTACCTATTGCACACACCCACACACCCCCCACCCTGCCTATTTATCTAAAACACCCACCCACACACATACACAGGGTGCTGACAAAGGATTTTTTTCCATTCTCCTTCAGGCCATCGCTTAATTTCTTGCAGACTGAGGAGCAATGGACGTTTGAGCAGCTCCTAAACCTGGGGCACACAAGCCACAAGGTAAAGAAGGTATCAGTATATGAACAAATATTTTCCCTTTGGTTTTTATCGCACCATGTTTTCATAAAACTCTGTAAATTGTGGCAATTACACATTATGCCAATAACATTATTATGAAGAATGAAGATTTTCAACTTATCATTGAAGAAATGAAATCAAGCATTTTTGTTCATTCTGTATTTGATGATTATTTTCCAGTCTTTGGGTTGGCATAGTGGGTGAAATAAGGGTGAGGAGTGTCGGTTGGTGTGATTTCTTAGGTCTTGGTGATGTAATACTTTCCCTACGGTATTATTCATGGTTATCATAGTGCAGATTCCAGGGAAACGGTTTTTTGAACAGCCTCTTAAACTGAAAAGCTACAAGGTCAACAACATAAACAGGTTGCTGGTGTCTCGGGCATTGATGTTTTTAAAAAGATTTGCACAGCAATTTTTGTGTGTGTAAAGAGATAATGAAAATAAAACATAACAACTTTTATATTTTTGAAGTGGAATTAAATGTTTTCATTTTTTTATTTTGAAGTGTTTTTGTATGCAGGTTTTATTGGATGGGTGGGGGGTGGTTTTGATGGTTCTGATTTATTATGATGTAAGGGTGGTTTTTTTCCTTAATTATTTATTTAATTGGTTTATGCAGACTTCATGGCAGCCACTGACCTGACGATATGACAGCCATGAATATCGAACGCAGAAGAAGAAAAAGAAGAAGACAGTCTAACAGGAAAATAATTCTGGTATGCTCATAATGTTAAAAAAAAGTCATGAATTGAAGTTTACCCAGGTTAGACATTAGCATGTCGTAATTGTGACAATGAATGTATCCGTAAACGCACCAAGAGACTTAGAAAAATTGAAGTCATGCATCGTCAATATGACTACAATCACAAACTGAATAAGGGGAAATCATGTCAATTTGGTGGTCTGGATCATCAGCTGTTGCTCATTCGCTATAATGGTCTACTTGACAAAGCCCGTCTTCATGTGCTTCTTTGTTTCTTTATACCTAGTGTAGACAACATGTAGGCGTTTGCAGACTGTTTATTGTATTGCTGTTGTTTGTTTGTGAGTAAACCTATGGTGTGACCTCAATTGTTTGAAATTTGTTGTGTAAGGTGTTTCTCCATGCCCCCAGAAGAACCGACATTATATTAAAACCTTCATACCCTGAAAATACTTGCATACTAGATGTTGTTTCTTATTGTAATGATTGGGGACAGGCAAGCTCTTAAATTGTGCAAGCCTTCAGAAAACTGTCAAGTCTGATTTGCTAGAACAAGCGATATTAACACGTTATTAAGATGAATATTTGATTAAATATGTGCAGGAATTACTTCAGCAGATTCATATGGCCAGTCTCACAATGCAAGGAAGGTGAGTAGATTGAATTATGTCTTTCCCACCTGTTCTGTGTTTAGTGTCAGCCGTGATTGCCGGATGAGAATTTGAAAACATGTTTCTAACTAACATGAACCCAACCATGAAACGTGATGTAGGTGAGTAGCCCATCTAGAAAAAAGAACCTGTTCTAATGGGGCTACTCACCTACATCACGTTTTATGGTTGGGTTCATGTTAGTTAGCAACATGTTTTCACATAGAAAATGGTGGGCACCTGAACAAATATCTGTACATTACAATGAAGTCTTACTTTGTGATCTGATGGTTAAATAACCCCCACCCCCCACCCCCCCCCCCCCCCCCCCCACCCCAAGAAGAAGCTCACATAACTACCAACTACACAATTTCATTACAGAATCAAACAATGGGAAGAATCAGGATTCAGCAGTGCTAGGTCGTTGAGGGGGATAGCTATCACTAGGCACTCAGCAATGAATAGTTGAGGTTTTCACGGACATTAACAAAATCCGGTAACCTACGGACAGTAAATTTCACAGGGAAGGGAACAAGAACGTCAAAAATGGAAAAGTATGTTTTTTCTTTCAAACCATTGATAGAGCTCTGAAGCTTCACACAAGTTTTGCAGAGAGAGCACTCGGCCTCTTCATTTTTGGCACTAAAACATGCGCACACACAAAAAGAAAGTTTTTAAAAAGTGGCGCCGATGTATTCTCACACTCACAGCCTTAGAATATTGCAGTTTGTATGTTACCAAATTGAGGCATGATTTTACTCCATGCAATTACCTGACCAAATCTGCGACAGTCGGGCAAACTTCTTACAAGTCGGATTGGGCCTTCAATCAAATACTCAGAAACCAGCAGCTACTTTAAGTAATACTAGTTTTGTTGTTATTTTGTACAGCTTGTACTGAATGTGTTTTCTTTTATCTCCTCAGAATCGAGTCAGCCAGAGAAAGACCATTGAGAGGGAGAGCGCACAGTAAAGCATATATGGCATGCACTTCGGTGGACCAGTGCCATCATCTTCATAACAAGAGATGCAGATCATATTTTCTTATGTTTAAGTATAGCTGTTAGCAAAAGTATTTGACGATTCTTGGGTACGACTTTCATGTTTAATCCTATTAGCTTGTGCACAGCCTCAAAATCTGTTTTATTTTGATTTATCATTTATAGTTTGAATTTTTTTTTTAATGGAATTAGTCCAAATGTAAATACATCTAAGGTTGCAATGTTTTCTTGTATATACCCTTAAAACTACCTCTTCGTGTAAACAAAATTTAATTGTAAAAAGAAGTGTTTGTTCAAGGGAGATAATTTGAAGCGATTTTTTTTTTAAATGAGTAAAACTGCGTTGTGACATCCTCAGTTAAATAAAAAGAATAAGGAATAAAGGTATACACACAGGTTGTACCCATTTTCCTGATTGCACTGCTTTTAAGTAGAAAGCTTTTTTTCTCAGAGTTATTTTACAAATAAAATTCAAGGGAGGCAATTGATATGATAAAAAGGAAGAATTTTTTGACTCACATGCGAAGCAAAAGTGAGTCTATGTACTCACCCGAGTTGTCCGGACGTCCGGAAAACTTTAACGTTGGATATTTCTTGGACACTATTCAGTCTATCAGTACTAAATTTGGCAAGATGGTGTATGATGACAAGGCCCCAAAAAACATACATAGCATCGTGACCTTGCTTCAAGGTCAAGGTCGCAGGGGCCATAAATGTTGCCTAAAAAACAGCTATTTTTCACATTTTTCACATTTTCTCTGAGGTTTTTGAGATTCAATACCTCACCAATATATGATATATAGGGCAAAGTAAGCCCCATCTTTTGATACCAGTTTGGTTTACCTTGCTTCAAGGTCAAGGTCACAGGAGCTCTTCAAAGTTGGATTGTATACATATTTTGAAGTGACCTTGACCCTGAACTATGGAAGATAACTGTTTCAAACTTAAAAATTATGTGGGGCACATGTTATGCTTTCATCATGAGACACATTTGGTCACATATGATCAAGGTCAAGGTCACTTTGACCCTTATGAAATGTGACCAAAATAAGGTAGTGAACCACTAAAAGTGACCATATCTCATGGTAGAAAGAGCCAATAAGCACCATTGTACTTCCTATGTCTTGAATTAACAGCTTTGTGTTGCATGACCTTGGATGACCTTGACCTTGGTCACATGTATTTTGGTAGGAAAAATGTGTAAAGCATGTGAGTCGTATGGGCTTTGCCCTTCTTGTCTTTTCTTAGAATACTGTACACATTTAGTAAAGTATAATTTACAAGACAAAACACAGGGTTTTTTGGGTTTTTTTTTCTGTGCCTACTACTTGACAAGAGAACCACGAGATTTGTGCAGATTATTTAAAATTTTCTGTACAGTATATTTTACAAAGACAGATCCATACAATATATATAATTTTGTAATAGATGTTTACAATTTGTAGGTATGGTTTTTTTAAATCAACAGTTCGGATAGCCACAACAAGTGTGTATGTCTTGTGATTTGAGAGCTTTCGCACTGGATGCTTAGAATCCTCTTGATCATTTACTTCAGTAGGTTAAGCCACCTTCTCCAAAATCTTCTCTCCTATTCTGTGCTTACTACAGTGGGTTTGACAAGAGAACCACGAGATTTGTTTTTGTACATATCTTGCTTTTATTCTGTACACTTTAATATTTTAATCATATGTGCACATTTTTTTTTAACTGTGTTTTTGTTTTTGTTTTCCTGTATTCAAAGTGTGTATGGAAACCACAACCTGTCACAGCAGTATTATTAATCTGGATCTCCCTGCTAAGAACGTAATTAACAGAACGTGTGCATGTAGCTAAAGAACTTAAAAAGAATTTCTGCTACTTCACTCAAAATACGTCCATCCTCACACTCATATTTTCTTAAAATAATATTTGTTCATACAAACATGTTTGCGAATTATTCAATTTTGCGTAAAATATTCAATTACGATTTCTTTGTGTGTTGCAAAATTATGTAATAAAATTATGCAAGATCAAATTCAAAACAGCAATAAAGCTGCTGACGGCAGAATACCTCTGTTGACTTCTCTATCTGTTGGGTCAAACTATGCCACAGACATGTTTCTTCTAGTAGCTCAATATTACGTGATACAGTCTCAAAGACAGAACAACGCAATAACCTTTTTTTGTGTAGATTCGATTGATTTTTTCCTGAAATAAAATATTCATGAAGCCGGTTCTGACTGAGTTAATATATTTCTGGAAAGCTGAACAACGCAATGCGTCTGTGACTGGTGAAGAAGCAGAGCTGGAGCTTTTTGTATTGTTTGTCGTTGGTTTTATTACACACGCACTCACATACGGTCAACAAAATGTTGCATGTTCCTGCTTGACAAACATATGCCTGCATACATGCGTGCACGTACGAACGTACGAACATTCATACCTGTGCAAACAATCTGCCACTTCAAGTTCAACACCCAAACCCCACACATTCCTCCAAAAGGAGTCTGAAGTATAATACTGGCATTTGTGGTATTGAACGAGGACCTCAACTTCCATTGTCTAGTGCATGTGGGTCTCATGTTGTACGTGTGAAACCACTTACTTAAAAAAGAAAAAATCTTGTAAGCTTATCAACAAAAAACGAACAATTATATTCTTAAACAAACTGGTTAGAATAACAGATTTAGGAGAATGCAATGCAAGGAACATCATTATCTAATTCGGTCGATGCTTAGATCTAGAAAAGCACCCACTTACTCCAGTATAATAGAGAGAAAAAATCCAATTGAAAAAGTTCCAGATCTAGACAAGGCAAGCACTAGCAGCAATTTTAGCTAGCAAACTCGAACTTGCCCTGCATTCATGCAAGGTCGAACCACTTTCCCTGCCTAGTGGGGGTTTGGCGGGTAGAGGGCCGGTGCTGGCACACTCGGAGTGAAACGACATGTCACCTACTTCGATAGCTTCTCCGGATTTACGTGTACAAACAGCGTCCGGGTTTACCGCTTCGATTCTAAACCCTAGTTTCTCATCATGTTGGTAACAAACTGGCTATTTGTTTATCAGATGTGTCGTTGTTCCACATTAAATGATGCTAGAATGCAAGATCGCAATCATTTGGTTATCAAACCAGGTTGTGTTCTTTTTTTCATCATCTTTTTCCGCGCAAACAGTTTTGCGCCATTTCTTTTGCGCAGACTGGGCGGGACAGGAAGCGGAAGCGCATCAAAATTTCTGATTGGACAATGATGCCGACGCCCACTTGACCCCCACTACAATGTCAAGGTCGGAAAGTCGTGATATTCATAACATAATTAACCAGAAAAAACACACAGTAAACACCAAGTTTCAAAGACTTTCGGGCCACGCCCTTCTTCAGTGAAATGAATGTAAGCAAACAATGACGTAAAATTCTTGATCAAAAAAGAAAAAAAATCGTCATGTAAAACGTCACAGCCAAACGTCATAAGTTTCGTTCTCTCTCTCTCTCTCTCTCTCTCTCTCTCTCTCTCTCTCTCTCTCTCTCTCTCTCTCTCTCTCTCTCTCTCTCTCTCTCTCTCTCTCTCTCTCTCTCTCTATCACACACAAAGACACACACATACACACACACACACTCACACACACACACACATACACACACACACACACATCACAGGTGGAGGGATGTGCCAAGGTGGAGAGGGATGTGTCAAGGTGGAGGGATGTGTCAAGGTGGAGGGATGTGTCAAGGTGGAGGGATATGTCAAGGTGGAGGGATGTGTCAAGGTGGAGAGATGTGTCAAGGTGGAGCGATGTGTCAAGGTGGAGGGATGTGTCAAGGTGGAGGGATGTGTCAAGGTGGAGGGATGTGTCAAGGTGGAGGGATGTGTCAAGGCGGAGGGATGTGTCAAGGTGGAGGGATGTGTCAAGGCGGAGCGATGTGTCAAGGCGGAGGGATGTGTCAAGGTGGAGGGATGTGTCAAGATGGAGGGATGTGTCAAGGTGGAGAGATGTGTCAAGGCGGAGGGATGTGTCAAGGTGGAGCGATGTGTCAAGGTGGAGAGATGTGTCAAGGTGGAGGGATGTGTCAAGGTGGAGAGATGTGTCAAGGTGGAGGGATGTGTCAAGGTGGAGGGATGTGTCAAGGTGGAGAGATGTGTCAAGGTGGAGGGATGTGTCAAGGTGGAGGGATGTGTCAAGGTGGAGAGATGTGTCAAGGTGGAGGGATGTGTCAAGGGGGAGGGATGTGTCAAGGTGGAGAGATGTGTCAAGGTGGAGGGATGTGTCAAGGGGGAGGGATGTGTCAAGGTGGAGCGATGTGTCAAGGTGGAGGGATGTGTCATGGTGGAGGGATGTGTCAAGGTGGAGGGATGTGTCAAGGTGGAGGGATGTGTCAAGGTGGAGGGATGTGTCAAGGTGGAGGGATGTGTCAAGGTGGAGGGATGTGTCAAGGTGGAGGGATGTGTCAAGGTGGAGGGATGTGTCAAGGTGGAGGGATGTGTCAATGTGGAGGGATGTGTCATGGTGGAGGGATGTGTCAAAGTGGAGGGATGTGTCAAGGTGGAGGGATGTGTCAAGGTGGAGGGATGTGTCAAGGTGGAGGGATGTGTCAGTCAAGGTGGAGGGATGTGTCAAGGTGGAGGGATGTGTCAAGGTGGAGGGATGTGTCAAGGTGGAGCGATGTGTCAAGGTGGAGGGATGTGTCAAGGTGGAGGGATGTGTCAAGGTGGAGAAGTGTGTCAAGGTGGAGGGATGTGTCAAGGTGGAGAGATGTGTCAAGGTGGAGGGATGTGTCAAGGTGGAGGGATGTGTCAAGGCGGAGAGATGTGTCAAGGTGGAGAGATGTGTCAAGGTGGAGGGATGTGTCAAGGTGGAGAGATGTGTCAAGGTGGAGGGATGTGTCAAGGTGGAGGGATGTGTCAAGGTGAAGGGATGTGTCAAGGTGGAGGGATGTGTCAAGGTGGAGGGATGTGTCAAGGTGGAGAGGTGTGTCAAGATGGAGAGATGTGTCAAGGTGGAGCGATGTGTCAAGGTGGAGGGATGTGTCAAGGTGGAGCGATGTGTCAAGGTGGAGGGATGTTTCATGGTGGAGGGATGTGTCAAGGTGGAGGGGTGTGTCAAGGTGGAGCGATGTGTCAAGGTGGAGGGATGTTTCATGGTGGAGGGATGTGTCAAGGTGGAGGGGTGTGTCAAGGTGGAGGGATGTGTCAAGGTGGAGGGGTGTGTCAAGGTGGAGGGATGTGTCAAGGTGGAGGGGTGTGTCAAGGTGGAGGGATGTGTCAAGGTGGAGGGATGTGTCAAGGTGGAGGGATGTGTCAAGGCGGAGCGATGTGTCAAGGCGGAGGGATGTGTCAAGGTGGAGGGATGTGTCAAGATGGAGGGATGTGTCAAGGTGGAGGGATGTGTCAAGATGGAGGGATGTGTCAAGGTGGAGAGATGTGTCAATGTGGAGAGATGTGTCAAGATGGAGAGATGTGTCAAGGTGGAGGGATGTGTCAAGGTGGAGGGATGTGTCAATGTGGAGAGATGTGTCAAGGTGGAGAGATGTGTCAAGGTGGAGGGATGTGTCAAGGTGGAGGGATGTGTCAAGGTGGAGGGATGTGTCAAGGTGGAGGGATGTTGTCATCCCACGTAAAAGGCCAGACCTGAGATGGCGAGCCCAATTGTTTTCACTAGCAGGAGTAAACCTTTAATGAAGAAAGCCTTCAACAATGGAATAGCAGCGCGGTACGTGTAGGGCGGGGGGTGGGGTGTGGGGGTGGGGGGGGGTGGTGGTGGTGCGTGATGAGGAGACGGCAATTGGGTGGGCGGGGGGTCGGGACGGGAAGTGTTTGATCGGAGTGTTTGCAAGCGTGCGTGGCGTGTCTGTTCGAGCTGTCTGTCGCGCTGGTCTGTCATTCTCTGCATAGTTCCCAATTACGTTGACAGGCTAATTAGACAGCCTCCTCCTTATTTCTGGAACAGACACTACTGCTGGTATTTTTAGTTTTGCCGCGTCGGTAGTCCGTCACACGTTTTCAAACCAAAACACGATTTTCCATCACTAGCGCCATAACTTGAAGTGAAGAGCACAATTTATGCTGCGTTTCGGCGTTAGAAACAAGTTACACGACCAGAAGAAATGCAAAACTGATGCAAAGGCGACTTTATAGTATAATTATAAAACACACACAACAACTACCTGAAATTGTTCTTTTCTGTGTTTTTTCCTGTTACGCACAGCACCTGACAAAGTGATGCAGTTTGTGGAATTATTCTTGTCTAGGAAGACATTGTGTTGTTACTCCCTATCTACCTACCCACCTGCGTACCTACATACCTACCTATACCTGTCTACCCACATAATACCTACCTATGCTTACCGACATATACCTACCTCTACCTTTCAACCGAAAGACAGAGATACATACATAGATAAATAAAACAGAAATGGTAGGTCCGCTATCGCTTCAACAAACAGCCAACACGTGTGTTAAAACTTAGCAATTTATTGTTAACTTTTTTTCGAACAACACAGACATTTATCACAACAGTTTGCGACTCTTTATCAAGTAACGTGTGTTAAAACTTAGCAATTGAGCGTTAACTTATTTTCGAACAACACACACACTTATCACAACAGTTTGCGACTCTTTATCAAGTAAAAGCGACGAAGGATAAAATGTGTTGACAGCGATGTGCAACGACAATTAGACGCAATTCTGCGGGACAGCAATCACACAAAGGCCACGCAAATACGATTCATTGGGACCAAACTGAAAATGACCAGATGAAAAGAGGGAGTGATCCGTCCACTTGACAACACAGAGACCCCAATCTCGGATCAAATCAAAGAACACACGAACACTGGCAGATTTTACACTTCACTCCTTCTCTCCAACACTTCAAAACACGACTATCAAGTACTAGTGGTGGGAGGTAGGAGTTAAACACACACACACACACATACACACGCACACACACACACACACACACACACACACACACACACACACACACACACACACACACACTCTCTCTCTCACACACACACACACACTCTCTCTCACACACACACACACACACACACACACACACACACACACACACACACTTTTTGACCTGCCCACTGCAAACATTGGCTTTTCTTGTGTGAGATTTATCATTTGCTCATGCCATAACGACCGTCCAATGATGATATCTCTAACTTTGGCTTGTTGTTCGTGATGATCAATGCAGTACGTCAGCCTGAAGCATTTTCGTGTGTGTGAAATTTGATTTTCTTGTTTGCAAAGCTACCGGAGTCGACTACTTGACGGCCAATAGCACTATGTGAGTACGTTTTTACATTTAGTCAAGTTTTGACTAAATGTTTTAACATAGAGGGGGAATTGAGACGAGGGTCGTGGTGTACGTGTGTGTGTCTGTCTGTCTGTCTGTGCGTGTGTGTGTGTAGAGCGATTCAGACCAAACTACTGGACCGATCTTTATGAAATTTGACAGGGTTCCTGGGAATGATATCCCCGGACATTTTTTTTGTTCGATAAATACCTTTGATGACGTCATATCCGGCTTTTTGTAAAAGTTGAGGCAGCACTGTCACACCCTCATTTTTCAATTAGATTGATTGAAATTTTTGTAAAGCAATCTTCGACGAAGGCCGGACTTCGGTATTGCATTTCAGCTTGGTGGCTTAAAAATTAATTAATGACTTTGGTCATTAAAGATTTGAAAATTGTAATAATTTTTTTTTATATATATAAAACGATCTAAATTTACGTTCATCTTATTCTACATCATTTCCTGATTCAAAAAGCATATAAATATGTTATATTTAGATAACAAGCTCTGAAAATTAAAAATATAAAAATTATGATCAAAATTAAATTTCCGAAATCGATTTAAAAACAATTTCATCTTATTCCTTGTCGGTTCCTGATTCCAAAAACATATAGATATGATATGTTTGGAATAAAAACACGCTCAGAAAGTTAAAACGAAGAGAGGTACAGAAAAGCGTGCTATGCAGCACAGCGAAACCACTACCGCGCTAAACAGGCTCGTCAGTTTCACTCAGTTTTGCACAAGCGGCGGACTACGGTCATTGTGAAAAAATGCAGTGCGTTCAGTTTCATTCTGTGAGTTCCACAGCTTGACTAAATGTAGTAATTTCGCCTTACGCGACTTGTTTTTAATTATCATTAGTAGTAGTAGTACCCCACCACCTTCTGAACCATACCCCCCCCCCCCCCCCCCCGCCCCCTACCCATATACCAAGTTTCACAAGTGAATGAAATACTATAAGTTAACATCACTGTTCATTTTCTCTATCGACGCCCGTTTTTAACCGCTTGCTTCCCGTTATATAATAAACCGTCCATAGATCGTCGTCTTCCCAAACAAAATTCATTGGATGTCATCGACAATAGAGGATTTTGGGCAGGGTAATCCATTCATGCAGCGATTGATCAATGCGATTCGTAGCCATAGTGTCGGCCACGCTTGAAATTTGAAATTATCGCTACTTGATATTGCTTTCCAAACTTATACGAAGTGAACGGGAGCATGCAATGATGATATCAAGAAAACGTACAAAACACAAATACGAACGGGGAAACCGACGAGTCAACAAATGCTCGATTCGAGAACCCGGGCACGTGACAGTTATGTTGGCAGTTCAAGTCTTAGTTTTCACGCCTATATTTCGTGTGCCCAGTGGCAGGGTGATAAGACGTTTGCCTCCAAAGCCGGCGGTCTCGAGTTCGAGTCCCCTAATTGGCAATACTTTCGTAAAACATGATTTTTCAACATTTTTTCTTCTTTTCTAGACTCTATATTCTTGTATTTTATTCTTTTTGATTTATCCCAAAGGTTTTGAGTCGTGTTGGTTGGTTGGTTGGTTTTTGGGGTTTAATGTCTCTTCAGCAGATGCTAGCTGCTATTCGAGACCGTTTGAGTCGTGTATTGAAATAGAATATAGTGCGTGAGTGCCCTTGAACAGTTTTCCCAGAATCCCGTATTCTATTTTAGTACGGGATATCCCCAAGGAAAGGTCAAAGGGCATATGTACCACCGCGTGTCGACTGCTGGTAATAGTAGTAGAGTACTTCTAGTATGATAGACTTCTGCACGTTTCCAATGCCTCCAAGATTAAAACTTACCTTGTTCAGAAGAGCACGGACTGGAATCAATGTGCCGGACCTGCGTCTCCAAGGTATCCACCACCGCTGCGCCAGAGGGGGACCCATCAGAAGGTCTCCCCGATCGCTCAGCTGATAACACTTCTCTCCTGCGCGGAGTTTTGGGCGAGGAGGTCGCCACCGCCGACGTCGCCCGTCGTTGAGCCTTCGGCGACGACGTTGCTGTCGCTGCTGCGAAAGGGGGAGGCACTATGTAGGGAGGGGGTGTGTGGCGGGGAGAGGAAGACGGGTGGAGAAAGAAGGCAGGCTTGGATAGAGTTGGTGAGGATGACTCGAGAGTTGGTGTGGAGGAGCGGAGGTAGGGAGGAGGAGGGGAGGAGGACACGATGTAGTCGTCGTGCAAGGTGGGGGTGGAGCACGTCCTCTGATAGGGGACCCGACGGACGTCTTTGAAAGCCGAGCTCTTGCTGAACGCACAGAGCTGAGCGTCGCTCAAGCTGGGTACCGACAGCGTTCTTTCCGAAGAGAAACGCCCGTCGTCACGAAAAGCTGGCTTTGACAGAGTCATGTGCGGAGAGAAACTGCCGTCATTATCACGGAAGCTTGGAATCGAAGAAGTTCGCTCACAAGCAGCTTGATGATAATGATGTAAACTTGGCGTAGAACCATTCCTTTTGTTAAGAAACTGACCACCGTCTTTAAAACTGAGAGTAGAAACAGTTCTGTCGGAAGAAAGATTACGGTCATCATTGAAGCTGTGGGTTGACGAGTTCCCCTCTGACAAAACATTACGGTCTTCCTTGAGACCTGACACAGGGAGAGTTCTTTCAGAGGAATAACGAGGGTCAGAACTAAAGCTCTGCACTGGAACGATTTCACAAGAAGAGTCGTGCTTTTCCCTGAAGCCGCGCAGAGGCAAGGTACTATCAGAAGATTGTTCGTCTCCGAAAGTTGGTATGAACACTTTCCTCTCTGAAGATAGGTTACGGTTGCCCTTGAGGCTGTGCACGGGCAGGGTTCTATCAGAAGACAGCTGTTCGTCTCGGAAGGTCGGGGTGAACACTTTCCTTTCTGCAGATAGGCTTTGGTTCTCCCTGAAAGTACACAAGGGCAAGCTTCTATCAGAAGACATCTGCTCGTCCCTGAAGGTCGGGGTGAACACTTTCCTCTCAGAAGATAGGTTGCGGTTGTCATCGAAACTGTGCAGTGGTAGGCTTCTATCAGAGGACAGCTGTTTGTCTCTGAAGGTAGGGCTAAACACTTTCCTCTCAGAAGACAGGTTTTGGACCTCTTTGAACGAAGATAAGTTGTCGTTATTCTTAAACGAAGACACGCTATGGTTCTCTTTAGACGAAGACAAATCATGGTTCTCCTTAACGCTGGACACAGACACGTTCCTGTCAGAACTAAACTGTCGCTGGTCGTTGAACGATGGCGTGGAGAAGGTCCTGGTTTGAAGAGGTCGCAGAAAACGCCTGAAGGCAGAAGATGACGAAGAGGAGCTGTTGTGATGCGAGTCGTTGTGGTGGTCGTCACTGCTGAAGGTCGGGGTGAAGCAAGTCCTGCCGGACGGAGTGTGGGGCCGGTCATCGCTGAAGGTGGGGGTGGAGGGTGGCTGGCTGCGCGGTCGCTCCTCGCTTTGGCTGCGAGATGACCTCTTGCTGCGGTCAGGGATGTAGCGAAAACGCAGCATGGCATGGTCAGTGGGGTCAGATTTTCGCTTAGTGTCGGACACTGTCAGAAACTGACAGGGTGGTGACGATCATCATCATACCCACTCTAGTACGACTGCACAATCATCGTACCCATTTAGGTACGACTTCACAATCACCGTACCCATTCAGGTGAGAATGCATAATCATTATACCCATTCAGGTACGAATGCACAATCACCATACCCATTCAGGTATGAATGCACAATCACCATACCCATTCAGGTGAGAATGTATAATCATTATACCCATTCAGATACGAATGCACAATCACCATACCCATTCAGGTACGAATGCACAATCACCATACCCATTCAGGTACGAATGCACAATCACTGTGAATCACATATTTGCGGGACTGAAATATCTGTCAGCATACTGCCGGGGCACACCTATCACATGTGTAATTGTTCCCGAGAGTTTTGGCAAATTTGTAAAATTTCGCCGTATATTAGTCTCACAGTGGACAGTCATAAGCTATCAACATGTCTTCGCTCTTCAAGAATAAGACATCGGATTGTGCACGGCTGTTGGTCAAGAATTTGTCCTGTTCGTGAAAAAACCACAGTTTACTCTGTTACTTGCTTATTTCATTGGGTAACACTGCACTTCCAATTCGTATCCCACTTGCCTTCCGGTTCATGAAAGCCGCTGAGAGCACAAAAACTGCCGTCTGTCAAACTTTGAAATCGGACAGGCACATATCCTGACAAACTACAAGTAAAATATCCTCTTTTTCAAACAAATTTTTTATTCTAAATTTGTATCACACAATGAGACAGCAATTATCAAGAAGTTGGTTTTCTACGGTTCTTGACGACGGAAATACACAGGTTAGTAACCCACAACATGTTGTCTGACAAACTTTGATGTCGAACAGGTTGTGTGATATCCCGACAAACCACCTGTAATATTATCCTCCTTCTCGAACAGAAAATTACGTTTTCACCACACAGACAATCTTCAAGGCGTGTCTTCTGCGGTCCTTGATATTGGAAGTGTACGGTTAAAAAAAAAAAAAACGTCGTGAAAAAGTATTCCCTGACGAACACCTGTGGGGAAGCGGTTCGTAGAGGTATTACCTGAAACCAAAGAAACAGGAAAAGATTACCTGTGCGTTCAACACTGAAGGGCTTGATCCAAAATACAAGTGTACGTTTAAGCAATAAATTATACTTCAGGTAAAAACTGCCTGGGGCATGAATTTGATTGAGATGAAGATCGAGAGTGTGTGTATTTGGTGGTCAGAAATGATGATGTTAAACTGTGTTGACAAAGTGTTACACTGCAGGTACGAATTCGTCTGCACTGTCTCTGCATGCATGTCTGTTTGTTTGTCTGCCTGTCTGCCTGTCTGTCTGTCTGTCTGTCTGTCTGTCTGTCTGTCTGTCCGTACGTCTGTCTGTCTGTCCGTACGTCTGTCTGTCTGTCTGTCTGCCTCCTTGCCGGCCTGCATGTCTATCTACCTGCCTGCCTGCCTGTCTGTCTTTCTTTTTCTGTGACACACACACACACACACACACACACACACACACACACACACACACACACACACACACACACACACACACACACACACACATTACTAACAGCAAATTGCTACAAAGTCTGTACGCATGACACAAACGTATTTAAGTTTAAGCAAGTGACGACAAACAACTCATCTAGCTCATGTTATGTACACGAACACATCAACTATATATGCTACAGACGTAAAACAGACGCGACTTAAAAGGCACAAATCAGCAGGTGTTCACGATTTGATATCAGTACTCCAAAATCTAATAAGGTCTACGCTTCGCTTCCTCTACTAATTGAACAGCAAAACTGCATGCACAGCCACAATCGACGAATGTTGAATGACACAGGCGCATGGTTCGAGAAAAGAAGATTACAATACAATCAATTAGTTAATAGTAATCGACGATGTTTGGAAGCAACTCTCTCAGGTTTGTATTGGTTGTGACAAAAGTTAAGCTGCTTTTTGTGCAGAGTGGCAACTTTAGTTTATTGCTGAGTTAATTTTGCAAGTGACACCTTGCATGTCTATATAAGCCAAATATATTCATTCAACAAAATCCCAAGTACAGAAAGCAGCCGGGCTGTGAATTGTTTGGATTTGTGCCCAAGTAGATGCATACTTCAATCAATCAATCAATCAATATGAGGCTTATATCGCGCGTATTCCGTGGGTACAGTTCGATCTAAGCGCAGGGATTTTTATTTTTTATTTTTTATTTTTTTATGCAATTTATATCGCGCACATATTCAAGGCGCAGGGATTTCTTTATGCCGTGTGAGATGGACTTTTTTTTTTACACAATACATCATGCATTCACATCGGCCAGCAGATCGCAGCCATTTCGGCGCATATCCTACTTTTCACGGCCTATTATTCCAAGTCACACGGGTATTTTGGTAGACATTTTTATCTATGCCAATGCAATTTTGCCAGGAAAGACCCTTTTGTCAATCGTGGGATCTTTAACGTGCACACCCCAATGTAGTGTACACGAAGGGACCTCGGTTTTTCGTCTCATCCGAAAGACTAGCACTTGAACTCACCACCTAGGTCAGGAAAGGGGGGAGAAAATTGCTAACGCCCTGACCCAGGGTCGAACTCGCAACCTCTCGCTTCCGAGCGCAAGTGCGTTACCACTCGGCCACCCAGTCCTGCCTTATCCCATGACTATATTCTATACAAGAAACACTTAACAAGGGTAAAAGGAGAAACAGAATCCGTTAGTCGCCTCTTACGACATGCTGGGGAGCATCGGGTAAATTCTTTATCGTCCCAACCAATATGGGACTCCCCCTAACCCGCGGGGGGGAAATAACTCTGTCGGGTTTGTATGGGTTGTGAAAGAGTGAATACTCTTGCTTTTAGTGAGTCAAACTTTCCCACGTGACACTATGGGCCAGTAACTATAGCGAGAGGTGTGTCTGAAACACGTGGACAAGGAGCTCGTGTAGAAAGCTTGCCCCGCTCAGTAGCAAGAGTATTCACTCTTTCACCACACAAACAAACCCAACCGGGAATTTGCTTCTTACGCCTGTGTGACGATCGCGTGACACGGAGCACCTATGTAGCACTTTTTGCTGCTCGATCAGTGTGCAGAAAAACGGCGTTTTCATGACAGGAAAATGTGACCATTGGGGGTCTTTTGTCATAGATACTCTAGCCTATGGTTGCAATGCACTCCTGCTTAGTCGAGCATATTGAAGTTCAGAGCTGATCGATTGCGAGAGATCATGAAAACAGAGCTTTGTGACTGACTGAATCAACCAGTTCAACTGGCAGTTGTGAGAGATTATGAACTCGAAGAGCTGAACTCCTCCTTTGGGCCGCTCCGTCGAGCAAATTGAAGCCGACCTGATCATTTGTGAGAGATTATGAAAACAGAGTGTTATGACTGAACTGACCAGTTGTAAAAGATTATGAACTCGAAGTGTTGAACACCTTCTTTGGGCCGCTCCGTCGAGCAAATCAGTTGAAGCCGACCTGATTATTTGTGAGAGATTATGAAAACAGAGCGTTGTGACTGGACTAACCAGTTGCGAGAGATTATGAACTCGAAGTGTTGAACACCTTCTTATGGTCGCTCCGTCGAGCTAACTGAAGACCCGATCGTTGCAGTGTGAGAGATTATGCATATGATAACAGACCGTTGTGACTGAACCGAGCTGCTGAGCGAGATTATGAACTCAAAGTGGTAAATTCCGAAGCGTTGAACACTCTCTTTGGGCCGCTCCGTCGAGCAAAATGAAGCCGACCTGATCATTTGTAGTGAGAGATTATGAACTCAAAGCGTTGAACACCCTCTTTGGGCCGCTCCGTCGAGCAAAATGAAGCCGACCTGATCATTTGTAGTGAGAGATTATGAACTCAAAGCGTTGAACACCCTCTTTGGGCCGCTCCGTCGAGCAAAATGAAGCCGACCTGATCATTTGTAGTGAGAGATCATGAACTCAAAGCGTTGAACACCCTCTTTGGGCCGCTCCGTCGAGAAAAATGAAGCCGACCTGATCATTTGTAGTGAGAGATTATGAAAACAGAGCGTTAAAACAGAACCGATCAGTTGTGTGAGATTATGCACTCAAGAGTCTTTGACTTCTTCTCACGACGGCTTCACGCTGTATTGTCAACTTGGACACACACCAACAGACTGCTTGATTTTGTGAGAAGAGTGGGAATTTTGTTAATGAATCAGTTGTTCAAGAGCCGCTGATGTTAATATGCGAAAGTGTGCACAGCAAGCAGTCAGGATGTTGAGTCTAGGTAGGTGTCCAAGTGGCGGTCTGGTCGTATTGCATGTAAAGCCTGGTCAGGTCTGAAATAGTTAACACAATGTTGATTGTAGGTAGGTGTCCAAGTGGCGGGCTGGTCTTATTGCATGGAAAGCCAGGCCAGGTCTGAAATAGTTCACACAATGTTGTTGACAGGACGGACTGTACCACAGACTATGGAGGATGGAGTATGGAGGATGGAGTATGGAGTATGGAGTATGGAGCAGTCTGTGTTCTCCACAGTCTCTGACAGTACGTGCCTGGGACAACACGATCTCATTTTTCGCTCTCAGCGGAGAAAATATGTAGGGCGGTGACTGGAGCAATGCCTAGATTATGCAGATTGATAACATTTGACACCAGCAGGTGTGACCTGACACTGATTAAGACCTCTAGTGCTGATGCATGCACACATGGTAATGGGTCGGTTAACCGTTGACTACAATTGTCGTTTGTATGCTTAAACAATACACTATAATATTTCTATCATCGTTAATAAACTTTTTCTGGCAATTTATTTTAAAAATGGCCATAACGAGTATCAATTACTAAAGTTTGAATAGTTGTCTATCGCCAATTATTTATTTCAAATGCATTAATATGGGAGTGTGTATGCGCGTGGTGTGCACGAGGATGTATGCACGTGAGTGATATTTGTAAATGTGTATTATGATAATATCATCTTTGTATTTATATTATTGAAACTGTTATATCTCGATGTACAGCGCTAAGAGCATAGTTAAATTTGTGAAGCGGCGCTATATAAGCTATCTTTATTATTATTATTATAATAGGTTTGTAAATTGTGTCAAGGTCTAAGGTTTAAGTAGTATTCCAACACTAGATGCTTATTTCGAACGCCGTGTGTGTGTGTGTGTGTGTGTGTGTGTGTGTGTGTGTGTGTGTGTGTGTGTGTTTGTTTGCGCGTGCGTGCGTGCGTGCGTGTGTGTGTGTGTGTGTGTCACAGTGTGTGTGTGTGTGTGTGTGTGTGTGTGTGTGTGTGTGTGTGTAAGCGCACGCGCGTGCCCATGCTGTGCAACTACCGTTAATGGAGATACAGCATTTCAGTCAGTAACACCATATGTTAATGGTGGATGTATGTTATTGTTGATAGACTACCACTATAGGAGCAGGACTGCAGATGAGTGGAAAGGAGAATCGAGAACAATTATAAACATCCAATAAGTTACATAATCGACGAGCAGGTCACATAAGATGTCAGTGATTAATAGGGTTCGTCAAAGACATTTATCGAAAAAATGAAAAAAAACAACCAGCCGGGGAAAAACCCAGGAACTCTCATGTGAAATTTCATCAAGATCGGTCCAGTAGTTTTCTCTGAATCGCTCTACACACACACACACACACACGCACGCACGCACATATACATACACACATACACCACGACCCTCGTCTCGATTCCCCGTCAATGTTAACACATTTAGTCAAATCTTGACTAAACCTTGACTAAATGTAAAAAGAAACAGAAAAAGCTAAAGAGTACAATATACTTTTCATCGTTTCAGAAGTAGAGTAAAAACGACCGTACAATAACACATCAGATTCTGTTTCAAATCAAGTCATGTGGCATGCTGACATTTACAATCAATTATTGTCAGAGGTCCAATTCTTTGTGTTAAAAAAAACCCGTATGTCTCACGACGCAGCTGAGAGACGGGGTTGCACAGTCATTGTGATCAATGATCCGTGACCTTTTTCACCACACTTTAAACAAGACTGAGCTCCTTAATTACTGCAACCAAAACAGCCTTTCCTATCTTCTACATTTGTTTCACCTTTATACCGAATGTTTCTGAGTAGAGCAAGAAGCATTTATTTTGTTTTTGTGCGTGAGCTTTTCTCCACAATGTGCATTGGTTACAAAGAACTCGTTGAAATTATTTCAGTAAGCTTCTCCTAGATTGATTTCTTGATGAAGTAAAAGATTGTTCAGGGCGCAGAAAGCCTACTGCCAGCTAGACCGCAAGATGAAAGGGTAACTTCTTAAAATGCTGCATGCGATTTTTGTTCTCTCAAATTTAGAACAAACCTTATCTGGGGATAAAGACACGCCCCACTTAATGAGTAGCTACACATTTCGGTCCCAGGGAGTTTTGTTTATGAATAAAGCGGGTCTTTACTTCATTTTGAAAGAAAATCGATGTCCGTCGCTGACATAAAGCAACTAGACGGGCCTGACGCCATCACAAGATCGTTTATTTCACGCAAGTGAATTAATTTTATACAGAATTAATTTACACTTTGAACAAGCATATTTTCTTCCGAGCAAACGAAACAAAGATTCACTGAAACCGAACAAGACGACCAATAAGGTCTTTCAAAACAAAGATTCACTGAAACCGAACAAGACTACCAATAAGGTCTTTCAAAACAAAGATTCACTGAAACCGAACAAGACGACCAATAAGGTCTTTCAAAACAAACATTCACTGACACCGAACAAGACTACCAATAAGGTCTTTCAAAACAAAGCTTCACTGAAACCGAACAAGACGACCAATAAGGTCTTTCAAAACAAACATTCACTGACACCGAACAAGACTACCAATAAGGTCTTTCAAAACAAACATTCACTGACACCGAACAAGACTACCAATAAGGTCTTTCAAAACAAACATTCACTGACACCGAACAAGACGACCAATAAGGTCTTTCAAAACAAAGATTCACTGAAACCGAACAAGACTACCAATAAGGTCTTTCAAAACAAACATTCACTGACACCGAACAAGACTACCAATAAGGTCTTTCAAAACAAACATTCACTGACACCGAACAAGACGACCAATAAGGTCTTTCAAAACAAAGATTCACTGACACCGAACAAGACGACCAATAAGGTCTTTCAAAACAAAGATTCACTGAAACCGAACAAGACGACCAATAAGGTCTTTCAAAACAAAGCAAATTTTTCGTTTGTTTTCGCTTTTTCTTTATTTTCCTTTTAGGAGTTTTTTTCTGTTGTCTTCTTCTTCTTTTTCTTATTCTCTCTTTCTTCTTGCCCGGAGTTACTTGCCCCTTTCATCTTTTGAAAAAAACAGGGAAAAGAAAGTTGGCTCAGAGCACTGAACTAGCCGCTTAAAATGGTCATCAGCGCAAACATAACGACCGATAACAACACGCAAGCTCGCAAAGTGCAAACAAGTGCGCCGCGGTCGCCTTTGCCTCGTTGTCCAGTCTCAGTTGTTTTAAGCCGACCAGTTTGAAAAGTAAGGGAGAACAGGGAAAAAAGACAAGGGGGGGGGGGGGGAGAGGTGCTGGCCGTTATGGAGACCGGGTTTAAAAAGTACATGAGAAAATGAGAAATAGGGGCGGGTGAGGTGTGTGTGTGTGTGTGTGTGTGTGAGTGACTGTGTGTGTGTGAGTGACTGTGTGTGTGTGAGTGACTGTGTGTGTGTGAGTGACTATGTGTGTGTGTGTGTGTGTGTGTGTGTGTGTGTGTGAGTGACTGTGTGTGTGTGAGTGACTATGTGTATGTGTGTGTGTGTGTGTGTGTGTGTGTGTGTGTGTGAGTGACTGTGTGTGTGTGAGTGACTATGTGTGTGTACGTGTGTGTGTGTGTGTGTGTGTGTGTGTGTGTGTGTGTGTGAGTGACTATGTGTGTGTGTGTGTGTGTGTGTGTGTGTGAGTGACTGTGTGTGTGTGAGTGACTATGTGTGTGTGTGAGTGACTATGTGTGTGTGTTGTGTGTGTGTGTGTGTGTGTGTGTGTGTGTGTGTGTCCTGTCATACCGTTGTGGGATCCGGTTAGAAAAGTATAATAATACACAGGGAAAAGAAAAGAAAGGAGGAAGGGGGGGAGGGTGGAGGGAGGGGGATGCTGACTGTGTTTAGGACCGGTTTGAAAAGCGAAGAAATAGAGTGAAAACAAGAAAGGAGGAGAGAAGGGAGGAGGTGGGGGGGGGGGGGGATGCTTGCTGACCGTTGTGGAGGACAAACACTGACCACTGCAGTGCTCAGGGATCGATGACCAGACTATGTGTAAACACAGCGTCTCTTGACGATCTGGTGAGTGTGTATGTATGTGTGTGTGTGTGTGTGTGTGTGTGTGTGTGTGAGTGAGTGTGCGTGCGTGCGTGCGTGCGTGCGTGCGTGCGTGCCGGCTTGGGTGTGTACGTACGTGCGTGCGTGCGTGTGTTTGAGTGAGTGAGCGTGCGTGCGTGCGTGCGTGCGTGAGTGTGTGTGTGTGTGGTTTTCCCATAACCACTGAAAGAAACCAATCATCTCCACCCCCCAGCCCCGCCTCCCCATCAAATCCAAAAGTTATTTTCTTCCTTTTATTTCTAATTTGTCCAATTACTGGTTTGTCTTTTTATTGGAACCTGGCTGTTAACCGCTGTTCGTTCTTTTATTCTCCTTCAAACTTTAGTTATTAGGAGAAAAACATGTCTTGGGCTGATATCTATAACTATATACGGCTTGTGTGTGTGTGTGTTTGTCTGTCTGTCTGTCACTTCGCGATGCACGGCCAAAGTTCTCGATGGATCTGCTTCAAAATTGGTGGGCATATTCAGGTAGACCCCGGACACAATCTGGTCGATGCAAATTTTCAACACGTGCTCTAAGCGCGGCGCGGTGAACCGATTTTGGTTTTTCTGTAGATCCAATCCCAGTAACTCTTCCTTATCTTCTCCGGTGTTTTGCGCGTTTATCTCCCTTCCTTCGTGTGGCGTCAATCACGTCAACACTTGCTCTAAGCTGGCGAACCGCCACGCTGCATACTCCGTCTCGCGATCCACCCGGCGAAGCGGGTCAGGAATTTTACGCCGCTTGGAACCTTTTTAGGGTAATCATCTAGTCTATATATATATTCGTGAGGCTCGCCTAGGATGAGCTACTAAGAATAAACAAAAATACGCCTGTTTTCCTGACCCAAGCATCATCAAAGCTTCACCAGAAGAAGAACATTTTAAAGATCACGGGGCATCTTCGCTGACTTTTTAGCTGAGTGTGACGATACCGAGCAATTCTCAGCAGAAAGAGCGAAAGCGTCAACGATAATAGGCCGTTGATCGACAACGCTCGATGCACCTGTTGACCCTCACACCGACACACGACTCGTGTAGGTGTTTCCAGTCACATAGCTGTCTAGTTCATGACAGATCGCTATACTCCATCTTGTTTGTAGCATTTCTTTGTCGCCATCCAACGATTAATTATACAAACGTAGAAAAGAGAATAGAGAACATACAGGTAGAAAAAAGCAAACTATTGTCACGGAAACTGAAGAATTTTTCGTGGGCACTTTACATACAGTACTTCAAAGAACAGGCTTGAATTCTATCTTCACGGTATCTATATATAATGTATGTGTATGCAGTCATTCCCGGGAAGCCGTCGCCTTTCAGTTACAAGCCAGCAACAAAATCTGAACAAAGCGTACTACGTCAAACCATGGACAGTTTCTTCTAGTTATATAGAGTGTGTATGTATATTCTTTTTTGTATAAATTTTGAAGTATAGATGGATCTTCGCCCTATCACTGCCCTTATCATTATTAAACACTACAGAGAATATATTCGCCCTGAAGAAAAAAGCCGACGGTGTGTTATGAATGATGCATGCCCACGGAGTAATTATTGCCTACTATGTCAGGCTGAAAAAATACGTGTACGTCTGTGAACTCAACCCCCCACTCGAGCAACCCCCAGCTCTTTGTTCATGAAAAATATATGAACTTTCGTCCAGTTCTGTCCTTTTCCGTGTGAAAAATTAATGCACTTGTTATCGCTGTGTCCTGTTCTTGTATGGCTTAATTCTCCCACCTGTCACATACAACCTAATTACGGCATTCTGTTTGGTGGTTGAATTAGTATTGCTTTGTTCGCAGTGAAAGTGACGAGCCTGTTTGGCGCGGTAGCGGTTGCGCTGTGCTTAGCACGCTTTACTGTACCTCTCTTCGTTTTAACTTTCTGAGCGTGTTTTTAATCCAAACATATCATATCTATATGTTTTTGGAATCAGGAACCGACAAGGAATAAGATAAAAGTGTTTTTAAATTGATTTCGGAAATGTAATTTTGATCATAATTTTTATATTTTTAATTTTCAGAGCCTGTTTTTAATCCAAATATAACATATTTATATGTTTTTGGAATCAGGAAATGATGAAAAATAAGATGAACGTAAATTTACAATTTTCAGATTTTTAATGACCAAAGTCATTAATTAATTTTTAAGCCACCAAGCTGAAATGCAATACCGAAGTCCGGCCTTCGTCGAAGATTGCTTGACCAAAATGTTAATCAATTTGATTGAAAAATGAGGGTGTGACAGTGCCGCCTCAACTTTTACAAAAAGCCGGATATGACGTCATCAAAGACATTTATCGAAAAAAACGAAAAAAAAATGTCCGGGGATATCATTCCCAGGAACTCTCATGTAAAATTTCATAAAGATCGGTCCAGTAGTTTAGTCTGAATCGCTCTACACACACACACGCACAGACAGACAGACACATACACCACGACCCTCGTCTCGATTCCCCCTCTACGTTAAAACCTGACTAAATGTAAAAAGGAGCCCCTTCATATTTAAACAGTAGATTTGACCCAATCTATGGGAATAAAAATAAATGTAAAAAGAAGGTTAAGTTAATGGAACATGTCATTTTGGACTAAACGAAACAATCACAAAATGAGATTTTGTCAATGTTTCGTTTTTTCCAAAATAAAATGCTCCATACTCTTGACCTTTCCTGTTTTCATTCTTGATTGTGGAACGTTCATTGGCTGTCTGTTTCGGATTCAAGTCTATGAATGTTTTACAAAAACAAACCATTCGAAAAATCACATTTCCTCCCCTGAAACTACCTGCGGCTGCTATAAAAGGAAAAACTCTAACCATGCTTTTATTTTCGGGTTATATTGTTACTTTAACTGTTCGCAGCTACCGGCTCCACTGTACCAATTAAAAGTGTGCCCCTACCCCCTGTCCCCTACCCCCTGTCGCAAACAGAGGCATAGGTGCTTTCGTGAACGTGCATACATGGCCGTGCAGAATACAGGACATGCGCACACACATACTACACAAGCATACCCACAGACCATGGCAACAGAGAGAGAGAGAGGGAGAGAGAGCGTAACTCCGTGTCACATGACACATACATGTACATGTATGTTCAAACGCCTGATTGGGCAAAACGACAACAATAACAAAGTTTTTGTACAAACCTGTCACTGCTCAAGACATTTTTTCCAATCATGTCAGTTGCACCCACTCCAGTGTCACATGATCTCCAGTACTCCTCCGTTGCAGAAATGACCACTGCCATGCACTGACCAGCAAAGATTAGAGCACCACTAGAACACTCAAAACTTAAATCCACACAATTAAACCAAAACCCGAACGAAGAAAAAAACCTTCCCTTCACGTCTGGCTTTTGCCTCAAGGGAAATCACTCCTGGCAGTGTCAAGTGGCAGAAGCAGACGACAATTCACAAACACTTTGTTTTCCGTTCCGCGAGTCGATTGTTGCCGCAATTCCAGCGCACTGATGACATGATAGGAGGGAGAGCTATAGCGTCGGCAAAAGATCACAGCCATTCAAATCCTGCGGACAGGTAGCGGAGCGAGAGAGATCGAGAGCTGGGGACAGGTAGCGGAGCGAGAGAGATCGAGAGCTGGGGGCGGAGAACGGAAAGCGAGCGTGAGACGGAGAGAGAGAGAGAGAGAGAGAGAGAGAGAGAGAGAGAGACGGAGAGAGAGAGAGAGAGAGACGGAGAGAGAGAGTGAGAGACAGAGAGAGAGAGAGAGAGAGAGAGAGAGAGAGGAGTGGGTGGAGGTGAGTGAGTGAGGGAGGAGGTACAGATCGAGGCGGAGGATCGGAGGTTCAGCGTGTTGTGCATTCCCCAGCTGTTGCGTTGTGCTGGTGTTGGTGTTTGTGGCCGGCGTTGGCCTGCCATGCTGACTGACAGCGGTCAGTGTCACGGCCTTTCTAGCTACCTGTCCGGACAGGTAGAATTATAGTTAGTGAAGTGAGCGGCGGTGGCTTTAGCCCACCCAGGGGAGACACAATCGAGACAGCGGCGGACATCAAATTTACCTTTGACCTCATCAGATAAGCGGGTGACTGGGTAGGTTTTCCAATGGCAAGGCATGGATACGTTAAATATAGAGCTTTTTTTTCCTCAATGCTCTTTTGTGACCTCAGCCACGGCCACATTTTCCACTGAAACTTCTCACCTGGCCCCCCTTTCCTTCCTCCTTTCGCTGCTGAGGCTCACACCTGACCTAGTGTTTTGCACATTCTTTCCTATTGGACTGAATCGAAAGCGGTTAAGTGGTCCGGAACTCCTCGGGTTAAATGTTCCGTGTCGTGTCGTAAAAGTTCAGATAGCAGGTATAAGAATAAGTAAGTGGACTGGATTAACACCTCGCGTTTCTGACCAGGTTGTGATTTTTCGTCGACTTATCCTGTTGTGTACTTTTTTGTGTTTTTGTCAAAAATAATATTATGTTGTTGTTCTGTTTTGTTATTAATTTTTTTTTATCAAACTGAATAAAAGCTATTTTTGAAACCGACCTTGTGTTTCTTGCGGATGTTGGTGCCCCAGTTTACTGGCGTTTTAGAAAAACACCTATGTTTCTACACACACACACACACACACTGACACATACGCACGGACGCACACATACGCACGAACGCACACATACGCACGAACGCATACACTCATCCTCTGTCTTTCTCCTTCTCTTTGTATTGGTGGGCATATCTATGTTTCAGTTTCTGGCAGTTTTCATGTTTGATTAAAAGACAAAATGTTAAGCTTTCTGAACTGATACCTGAGATGCCGCATGAATAACAGAGCGAAATCAGGCGTTCGCTTTCTATACTTGCTCTTACTGAGGAACAGAACGCGTACATTTTCCTGAATTTTCAAATTGGCCCCAGCAAAATGCTGTGTATCCCGCGTTCAAGTTTTTGTTTGCCTTGGTTGTCCCAACCACTGTACTACCAACTTTTACGGATCCACTTTTTTTTTTAACACGTTCAGGAAAATTGGTCGGGGGAATACCGCCTACTTTTATCTTCAGCCCTGACAATAAGTTCAAAAGACAGTTCACGCAAATGCTTTTTAGATCGTCACTGATTAGAACGCTTGCTCATTCAAACAGAACGCATCAGTTGCCGGTTTGATGTGCTTCAGTTTATGAGGAAATGCTGGTTAAAATGTACACTTTGTGAGGAAATGCTGGTTAAAATGTACACTTTGTGAGGAAATGCTGGTTAAAATGTACACTTTGTGAGGAAATGCTGGTTAAAATGTACACTTTGTGAGGAAATGCTGGTTAAAATGTACACTTTGCTCAGACATACAGACCACAAAAAAGCCACACACACTAACTCACACACGCACGCACGCGCGCCTTTGTACTCCCATGTAAACTAGGTATGGCCACGTGTGAAGACACAATCTCTCTCTCGCTTTCTTTTTGTTTGTTTCTCTCTCTCTCTCTCTCTCTCTCTCTCTCTCTCTCTCTCTCTTTCTCTCTCTCTCTCACTCTCTCTCTCTCTCTTTCTCTCTCTCTCTCTCACTCTCTCTCTCTCTCTCTCTCTCTTTCTCTCTCTCTCTCTAATCCCCCGCTGAGACACATGCCGCCATCCAGACCATTCAGACCTGTATCTTAGATGTTAAGTCATGGATGGTAGAAAATAAGTTAAAACTAAATGATGATAAGACAGAGGCACTTCTGTGCATGAAAAAGTCCACTAAGTTCCCAAATTCTCAACCTTCGTCTGTCCAAGTAGGCAATACCGACATCTCTTTCTCTTCTTCAGCTAGAAACCTCGGCTTCACCATCTCCTCAGACATGACACTCAACAAGCACATCTCCAACATCTGTAGGTCCGCATACTTTGAACTCCGCAAGATCGCAACCATCCGCCATACTCTGTCCGTTCAAACTACAAACACTCTAGTCTGCTCTCTTGTTCTTTCTAAACTTGACTACTGTAACTCTCTTCTCTCTGGCTGTCCACTCTACCTCCTGCACAAACTACAGAAAGTTCAAAATTCTGCAGCACGCCTGATCCTCAAAGCACGAAAAAAAGATCATGTCACACCACTTCGCCGCACACTCCACTGGTTACCCATCCAAGCCCGCATTGAATACAAACTGTCCACTCTCTGCTTTCACTTCTTCTCTGCCTCGTCTCCTGCTTATTTCTCTGAACTTCTCACTGTATACACTCCTGCTAGACAACTCCGCTCCTCTTCTGATAGCCGCACCCTAGTCATCCCACACACAAAATCAAAAGCATATGGACAACGCACTTTTGCATTTTGCGCATCTACTCAATGGAACTCTCTCCCCTCTCACATTCGCCACTCTCAGTCAGTACAGTCATTCAAGCGAGCACTCAAAACTCACCTCTTCCTGAAACACAACTCCTAAAGTCGCAACATTTTGCCATCCTGTTCTGTAACGGTTCCATCTCTATTCAGCTTGTTATTTTTGTCTTTTGTTTTAAATTATTATAAATATAATTTTTCACTGCAGTAGTCCTTTAACTTTAACCCTTAGCTGTAGGCTAGATATGCACAAGTCATGTCGGTGCCACATAATGCTGACACACATGTTCCTGTGCATAGTTTATGGATAACGTGTAGTTGGGAAGTTAAGAGTAGAAATAATTAGTATTTAGTGTAGGAGGAGGGTTGGGGGTGGGTAGGGAGGGGGTGGGTATGGTTTACTTTGAGCAGGTCGGTTTCAGTTTTAATAAACAATTTTAGAGAATTGTGTATCTTATATTTGAGTCTTTCGTGTTTTAGACATTGATGCATTTAATAGTTTTAACGAGTTGCCTTTTGTTTTATCATTCTGGTGTTTATCTAGATGTGCTGTGTATCTTATAAGAAGTTCTTAAAAGTTCGAAGTTATTTTAGCATATAGGTTTTTTTATGGTCTTAACAGTTAAACATGTATTACGTTATCATTAAGATTCATGCTTTGTTAGCACTAAGCAGTTGTTTTAATCAGTCTGGTTTTCTCTTGTTTTCATCTTATGAACATTCTAAATGTTAGACTAACTTATTGTCTTGTACAGAATAACAACTGTGTGAATGGTGCTATACTGAATAAAAGAGTGTGACATGAAGTTCTTGTACATCATTGTAAAGAGTGTGAATGACGTTTTAGTTTAGATGTCAAGCGCTTAGAGCTAGCCTTTTTAACGAAAGTTTTTGATTTAGCGCTATATAAATGTTCTTATTATTATTATTATTATTAATCATTATTCGGATTAGTGTAAACGTTGGTATCGTGTGAATTTTACCGTCGATCACTTTACATGTGTAACCTCAATTAACATGTTGTATGTTTCGCTTTTGATTTGTATGTTGCTTACTTTGTCATTTTGTTGTTTTTGTTTATTTGCTTGTTTGCTTACTTGTCGATTGTTTGCTGGTTCGTTCGTTTACTTTGTTTATTTGTCATGTTGCTTTACTTGTTTATCATTTATCAGACATTTGTATTAGAGGTAAGGGCCGGTTGTAAGAAAAGGCGTCGCCTTAAACCTCTATCCCTGAAAAATAAAGTTCCATCATCATCATCATCATCATCATCATCATCTCTTTTCCTCTCTATCTCACTCTCTATCTCCCTCTATCTATCTCTCTCTCTCTCTCTCTCTCTCTCTCTCTCTCTCTCTCTCTCTCTGTCTCTCTCTCTATCCGGAACAGTCTCCAAAATATGGGTCACTGGGCAGGCTGTTGTCAAGGCAAACATTTATTGTAAGCGTTTCTCTCGCCGAGCATATCAGAGAATGTTTTTATTTGTCCTGCTCTCAAGACAATTTGCCCAGCCCACAGCTAAGCACAACAGCCAAACAACATTGTGACCAGGCTCTGCATTTCTTCCAAGCAGCAGGAGCCGTGGTTTCTGCACAATGTTGCCGCTGACGGGCGCTCTCTTTCTCTCTGTGGAGAGAGAGAGAGAGAGAGAGAGAGAGAGAGAGAGAGAGAGAGAGAGTATCTGTGTCTGAATATATCTGTGCCAGTGTCTCTGTTTTGAAAAGTGTGTGTGTGTTCGTGTGTGTGTGTTTGTGTGTGGATGTGTGTGTAGATGTGGGTGTGATTGTTCTTTTCCCTGTTTATCCTCTTCTTGGCATGATCCGTTTGCAATACAGTGCAGCCCAGTACAATACATTTCACATTTCGCATTTTGCAAGATCGTTGCAAACGTTTTCTTTGCTCCTACAAAATTATTATTCTGCCAGAACATGCTCATTTCACACTCATTGTCTGTGCAACGACTAAACTTGGATTGGATTTCTGACGGGAAACTTGAAATGATTAATATACCGGTCGGAATTAATGGATCGTCGAAATTGTGCTTCTTTGACGGTGGACAATCTAACTCTTTCAAACAGTTAATTCCAAGAAACGCACACGTTCTTTTGCAAGACCATCATGTCGCGACACGCTTCAGTGGTGAAGCCGTCGCGATATAACCCTTCGTGGTTGAAAACGACGTTAAACACCAAATAAAGAAACAGTGGTGAAGCAGTTTTGACGATAGGATGGTCAGCGGTTCGATCGGTCACGTTCTTTGTGACCTGCGTCCATATCAGCCAAGCTCAGCGTAATTTTCAAGCACTAGCGATCCCATTGAGTGGCGCTTAACATTCCAGTCTATACACGGACCTGCATGTATCTTGTTCTTGCAGGTCTGTGAGTCTATATATGCCGACCCCCCAAAATAGAGTGGTGACGTCAAAGACCAGACTTGTCTGTGGTCAAGGATGATGCGGATCGCGGCTATTACTGGCATACCACTACCAGGACCGACAGTGAATGACGTAGTCTTCATTTGCTGGGTCTTGTCTGTCTGTCTGTCATTCTCTCTCTCTCTCTCTCTCTCTCTCTCTCTCTCTCTCTCTCTCTCTCTCTGTAAAGATCTCTCAGACCCAAGTAATTTTAGACCCATTTCTTTGCTGCCTGTTTTGTCAAAACCATTAGAACGGCATGTGCACAAGCATCTTCTTGCTTACATAGAAGAACAAAATTTGTTCCATCAGTTTCAATCCGGTTTTCGGTCCAAGCATTCTTGCCACACAGCTCTTACGTCTCTCTGTGAAGCTTGGCTGTCAGCAATGAACAAGTCTGAAGTTACAGGAGCATTGTTTTTGGATTTTAAGAAAGCATTTGACTTAGTCGATCATTCCATATTGTTGAAAAAATTACACTATTATTTGAGAAACGATTCGGTCTGTGACTTCTTTAAATCGTATCTTGCTGACCGGACACAATATGTCACTCTACAATGCCAGAATTCGTCTACTGCACTAGTAAAACATGGCGTCCCTCAAGGGTCTGTATTGGGACCTATTCTCTTTTGTATTTACGTTAATGATTTGCCTTTACATGTATCGGATGATAAAGTCAAATGCGAGTTTTTTGCAGACGATTCGTCTATTCATACCAGTAACACCTCGTTGGAATCAGTAAATTCTTCCCTGAAGAACACTTTGGACGAAGTTGCGAAATGGTGCACATCAAATGCCATGATACTGCACCCAGAAAAAACTAAAAGCATTGTTATTACCACAAGACAAAAGCATCAGATAAGTCCTCT
>NC_090256.1:1702495-1744995 GCF_037325665.1 Littorina saxatilis | reverse complement strand
CCGTGCCGGTTGGAGTAACCTAGGTACCCCAACGCAAAAATATAGACGACTCTTCACAACCAGTTTTGTTCGAGTTAAGAACTAAGCCTACTGCGACAGACCTACTTCGCGCCTATCCAACACAATTAATACTTATCAGGTTTGGGACAAGTGTTGATCAATTCACCGCCAAAAACTGATCCAGACAGCCTAGGAAAACACTTGTCACCGCGCAAATATGCGACACAATTAGCTGTGAGGTCAGCTAGGTCGCATGGTAAATTGTTATTGATGGCCGCAAACTAAAACAACATTTTAGTAGTGTTATTTCATTCAAACTTTGTATGCCTTAAAAAGCACTTAACTTTGTCTGCATATGCGTAATGTCTGGGAATCAGACGGCGGTAGTCGATTTTGTTTGAATTATTAAAAGGTCAACACTTTAGACAAGATTGTATGAAAACATTTGTGCCTAATTGGCGTAATGACATTGTAACAAGTCGCGTAAGGCGAAAATACAACATTTAGTCAAGTAGCTGTCGAACTCACAGAATGAAACTGAACGCAATGCAACGCAGCAAGACCGTATACTCGTAGCATCGTCAGTCCACATCTTGAACACGCGGCCAGTACCGTGTAACTGGCCTTGAGACCGATCGATTCAAGGGGGGCAATCTCAGTCATCTGAAAGAGGGAAATCCAAACGCAATCCGCCTTGTTCGATTTTATGGGCTTGGACGATAGAGAAAAATAAGAAAAGCAAAAGCTGGAGTCCAGTCTGGACGAAACTGCTATCAAGAACGCAGAATTGATTTTTTCTGAGTTTTTTTTTTAGCCGTAAGCGCCATTTCTCATTTCGAATTTTTCATAACTGCAGGCGGCTGCAATAAAACCAACAAAGGGGCCTCACTCTGGAAGAGTTTCCTGCTCCCATAAACATGGCGCTTACGGCTAAAAAAAACTCAGAAAAAATCAATTCTGCGTTCTTGATAGCAGTTTCGTCTAGACTGGACTCCAGCTTTTGCTTTTCTTATTTTTCTCTATCGTCCAAGCCCATAAAATTGAACAAGGCGGATTGCGTTTGGATTTCCCTCTTTCAGATGACTGAGATTGCCCCCCTTGAATCGATCGGTCTCAAGGCCAGTTACACGGTACTGGCCGCGTGTTCAAGATGCGTCAGTCCACCGCTCACGGCATAGGCAGTGAAATTGACAAGAAGAGCGGGGTAGTAGTTGCGCTGGGAAGGATAGCACGCTTTTCTGTACCTCTCTTCGTTTTAACTTTCTGAGCGTGTTTTTAATCCAAACATATCATATCTATATGTTTTTGGAATCAGGACCCGACAAGGAATAAGATGAAAGTGTTTTTAAATTGATTTGGAAAATTTAATTTTGATAATAATTTTTATATATTTAATTTTCAGAGCTTGTTGTTAATCCAAATATAACATATTTATATGTTATTGGAATCAGCAAATGATGGAGAATAAGATGAACGTAAATTTGGATCGTTTTATAAAATTTTTTTTTTTTACAATTTTCAGATTTTTAATGACCAAAGTCATTAATTAATTTTTAAGCCACCACGCTGAAATGCAATACCGAAGTCCGGGCTTCGTCGAACATTACTTGACCAAAATTTCAACCAATTTGGTTGAAAAATGAGGGCGTGACAGTGCCGCCTCAACTTTCACGAAAAGCCGGATATGACGTCATCAAGGACATTTATCAAAAAAATGAAAAAAACGTCTGAGGATATCATACCCAGGAACTCTCATGTCAAATTTCATAAAGATCGGTCCAGTAGTTTAGTCTGAATCGCTCTACACGCACGCA
Source organism: Littorina saxatilis (assembly GCF_037325665.1). NCBI lineage: Eukaryota > Metazoa > Mollusca > Gastropoda > Littorinimorpha > Littorinidae > Littorina > Littorina saxatilis. The sequence continues at coordinate 1,743,181 of NC_090256.1, read as the reverse complement.
CACACACACACACACACACATACACCACGACCCTCGTCTCGATTCCCCCCTCGATGTTAAAACATTTAGTCATAACTTGACTAAATGTAAAAATTGAAAATGACTAAATGCTTGCATGCTTTAACTTATCGTCTCCCAGGTACGGATAAAATTAGATCCGTCCCCACTCATATGGCTCTATCTGACCAGGTACGGATATATCCGCTCAGACTGAATTAGCTTCAGTCGCTTCCTGTAACATCCATCTAACGTCTGCATTCCAGCGTGTTGATACACAGTTACTGAACAGTTACTACAATTCTGAGTGACCTGCTGCAGCACGGCTGGTCTCGGCTAAAAACAATTTGGTCAACATAGGTGGGGTAGAAAGTGTTAAGCTAACTTAGAAAAGATCTGTGGCAGCTGATCTTCGTCTGTCCAATATCTGTAATATAACTCACTTTTATCATTCGCCGCCTGGTCAAACATGCATGAATTTTTGTTTCCCAACGTTCAGCGCAGTTTGCTTTGCTAAGCGACAATAAAACATGTCAAATCTAAATACAAACCCGAAAACATTCACAAGAGATTGCTGGCCACTTGGCCACTTTTCAGCATTTCGATGACACAGGTGCATTGTTCAAATCCCCACGACGCCTTGCGAAACTTCGATTTTGTCCCCCTCCGTGTATTCTGTGCAAAACTCGAGAGTGTCGTTTAGTTGTCAAAGACACATTGGGAGAGGTAATACCCCGGTCATACGCCCAACAGCCAGTGCCTTAAAGGTACTGTCCTCCCCGTGCAGACGATTCGTCACACCACTCAGATCTGGCCAGTCTCTTACATGGTAAAAGACCATATCCCCCCACTCTAAAAGATCATATCCCCCCACTCTAAAAGACCATATCCCCTCACTCTAAAAGACCATATCCCCCCACTCTAAAAGACCATATCCCCCCACTCTAAACGACCATATCCCCCCCCACTCTAAAAGACCATATCCCCCATATCCCCCCACTCTAAAAGACCATATCCCCCCACTCTAAAAGACCATATCCCCCACTCTAAAAGACCATATCCCCCCACTCTAAAAGACCATATTCCCCCACTCTAAAAGACCATATCCCCCCACTCTAAAAGACCATATCCCCCCACTCTAAAAGACCATATCCCCCACTCTAAAAGACCATATCTCCCCACTCTAAAAGACCATATCCCGCCACTCTAAAAGACCATATCCCTCTTTCTAAAAGACCATATCCCCCGCCACTCTAAAAGACCATATCCCGCCACTCTAAAAGACCATATCCCCCCACTCTAAAAGACCATATCCCCCACTCTAAAAGACCATATCCCCCACTCTAAAAGACCATATCCCCCCACTCTAAAAGACCATATCCCCCCACTCTAAAAGACCATATCCCCCCACTCTAAAAGACCATATCCCCCCACTCTAAAAGACCATATCCCGCCACTCTAAAAGACCATATCCCGGCACTCTAAAAGACCATATCCCGCCACTCTAAAAGACCATATCCCCCTACTCTAAAAAACCATATCCCGCCACTCTAAAAGACCATATCCCCCCACTCTAAAAGACCATATCCCGCCACTCTAAAAGACCATATCCCCCCACTCTAAAAGACCATATCCCGCCACTCTAAAAGACCATATCCCGCCACTCTAAAAGACCATATCTCCCCACTCTAAAAGACCATATCTCCCCACTCTAAAAGACCATATCCCGCCACTCTAAAAGACCATATCCCGCCACTCTAAAAGACCATATCCCGCCACTCTAAAAGACCATATCCCGCCACTCAGACACATACCAACAATCAATCTTCTGGATGCTTTCTGTATAGAGTGGGATTTAATTTTTTTTTAAATTTCTTATAACATTGGTGTCAACCTCCAAAGTTAATTCATTAACCAATTCCAACTGTGGACGGGAAGCAGTCGAAATGTTGATGTCACGTGTCCAAGAGAAGAGATGGTGTCATCGGCTGTACTCTCCTGGGCAGATGTGAAATAGTTAACCGAACTATTCTTTTTAGAAAGGACCATGCCTTTGATGTTTGGATGTTTCTTATGTTGTTTTAGCACACGGGTTTCTGTCCGAACTGATATTTCGGATTCTATCGCGAAACCATTCAATGTAGGCAGTATACGTGGCAGATATTATTGTGTGGGAGGTCGTGGCATATTCTGTGAATACGCGAGTACGATGATAATTATACTTGTTATTAAATATCGTGACGGTCTATGGACATCTAACTGAAGATTTGATTTCTGGTCAAAAGTATGCATGTGACTCGTTAGTTTTGCTCTTTTTACATTTAGTCAAGTTTTGACTAAATGTTTTAACATAGAGGGGGAATCGAGACGAGGGTCGTGGTGTGTGTGTGTGTGTGTGTGTGTGTGTGTGTGTGTGTGTGTGTGTGTGTGTGTGTGTGTGTGTGTGTCTGTCTGTCTGTCTGTCTGTCTGTCTGTGCGTGTGTGTGTGTAAAGCGATTCAGAGTAAACTACTAAACCGATCTTTATGAAATTTGACATGAGAGTTCCTGGGTATGATATCCCCAGACGTTTTTTTCATTTTTTGGATAAATGTCTTTGATGACGTCATATCCGGCTTTTTGTGAAAGTTGAGGCGGCACTGTCACACCCTCATTTTTCAATAAAATTAATTGAAATTTTGGCCAATCAATCTTCGACGAAGGCCGAACTTTGGTATTGCATTTCAGCTTGAAGGCTTAAAAATTAATTAATGACTTTGGTCATTAAAAATCCAAAAATTGTAATTAAAATTATTTTGTCGTAAAATGATCCAAAATTACGTTCATCTTATTTTTCATCATTTTCTGATTCCAAAAACATATAAATATGTTATATTCAGATTAAAAACAAGCTTTGAAAATTAAAAAATATAAAAATTATGATTAAAATTAGATTTCCGAAATCGATTTAAAAACAATTTCATCTTATTCCTTGTCGGTTCCTGATTCCAAAAACATATAGATATGATCTGTTTGGATTAAAAACACGCTCAGAAAGTTAAAACGAAGAGAGGTACAGAAAAGCGTGCTATGCAGCACATGCACAGCGCAACAACTACAGCACTAAAAAGGCTCGTCAATTTCACTGCCTTTTGTACGAGCTGACTAGCTATTAGGGTTTAACGTCCTCTTAGACCAACTGGTCTATATTGGGACAGGTATTGGTAATACGCTGAAGATAATTATGGTGTGATACTTTGATTCGAACAAGCCCGCTGTGGCTGTCTTCTTCGACACACCAGCATTGGGTTTGTCTCGTCAAAGTATCGAAATACGATCATGATAATCGGAGACGAGAGATGATGCATGCGTGTCTTCGTGTTTTCCAAGCCCTGAGACTTTCGCTGTGAACGTGGGATCTTTTTCGTGCGCATGTGTGCACACGGGGGTGTTCGGACACCGAAGAGAGTCTGCACAAAATTGACTCCGAGAAATAAATCTCTCGCCGAACGTGGGGATCGAACCCACGCTGATAGCGACCAACTGGCTACAAAGCCAGCGCGCTACCAACTGAGCTACGTCCCCGCCCCTTTGTACGAGCGGCGGACTACGGTCATTGTGACAAAAATAATGCAGTGCGTTCAGTTTCATTCTGTGAGTTCCACAGCTTGACTAAATGTAGTAATTTCGCCTTACGCGACTTGTTTTTTTTAGTGTGTTTGGTTGGTTTTGGTTGGTCTGTGTGCAGTGCAGTATGTTCCACGAAGGCATATTACTTTGTGTTTGTTTATTCGTTATTTCTAGCTTGCCAGCTAGTTAATGTATTTGGTTTTTCCCAGTCAGTTAGTTAGTTAGTTCGATAGTCAGCGACTCGGTCACTCATTTTGTCTATTTATTTGTTGTGGTGTTTTTGTATGTTTTGTCTTTTGCCTATTTGTTGATTTAATCGTTTATTTGTTTAGTGGAGTAAGTATTTGCAGAAAGCAAACAAAACTCGTCCCAGCTGTGTTTTCATTGTCCACACGACATTCTCTTTTTATATTTAGTCAAGTTTTGACTAAATATTTTAACGTAGAGGGGGGAATCGAGACGAGGGTCGTGGTGTATGTGTGTGTGTGTGTGTGTGTGTGTGTGTGTGTGTGTGTGTGTGTGTGTGCGTGTGTGTGTGTGTGTGTGTGTCTGTCTGTGTGTGTGTGTAGAGCGATTCAGACTAAACTACTGGACCGATCTTTATGAAATTTGACCTGAGAGTTCCTGGGTATGAAATCCCCGAACGTTTTTTTCATTTTTTTGATAGATGTCTTTGATGACGTCATATCCGGCTTTTCGTGAAAGTTGAGGCGGCACTGTCACGCCCTCATTTTTCAACCAAATTGGTTCAAATTTTGGTCAAGTAATCTTCGACGAAGCCCGGGGTTCGGTATTGCATTTCAGCTTGGTGGCTTAAAAATTAATTAATGACTTTGGTCATTAAAAATCGGAAAATTGTAAAAAAAAATAAAAATTTATAAAACGCTCCAAATTTACGTTTATCTTATTCTCCATCATTTGCTGATTCCAAAAACATATAAATACGTTATATTCGGATTAAAAACAAGCTCTGAAAATTAAATATATAAAAATTATTATCAAAATTAAATTGTCCAAATCAATTTAAAAACACTTTCATCTTATTCCTTGTCGGGTCCTGATTCCAAAAAAATATAGATATGATATGTTTGGATTAAAAACACGCTCAGAAAGTTAAAACAAAGAGAGGTACAGAAAAGCGTTCTATCCTTCTTAGCGCAACTACTGCCCCGCTCTTCTTGTCAATTTCACTGCCTTTGCCATGAGCGGTGGCCTGACGATGCTACGAGTAAAATGGCATTGCGTTCAGTTTCATTCTGTGAGTTCGACAGCTACTTGACTAAATATTGTATTTTCGCCTTACGCGACTTGTTATATTTAGTCAAGTTTTGACTAAATATTTTAACATCGAGGGGGAATCGAAACGAGGGTCGTGGTGTATGTGCGTGTGTCTGTGTGTCTGTGTGTGTGTGTGTGTGTGTGTAGAGCGATTCAGACTAAACTACTGGACCGATCTTTATGAAATTTGACATGAGAGTTCCTGGGTATGAAATCCCCGAACGTTTTTTTCATTTTTTTGATAAATGTCTTTGATGACGTCATATCCGGCTTTTCGTGAAAGTTGAGGCGGCACTGTCACGCCCTCATTTTTCAACCAAATTGGTTGAAATTTTGGTCAAGTAATGTTCGACGAAGCCCGGACTTCGGTATTGCATTTCAGCTTGGTGGCTTAAAAATTAATTAATGACTTTGGTCATTAAAAATCTGAAAATTGTAAAAAAAAAAAAAACATTTATAAAACGATCCAAATTTACGTTTATCTTATTCTCCATCATTTTCTGATTCCAAAAACATATACATATGTTATATTCGGATTAAAAACAAGCTCTGAAAATTAAATATATAAAAATTATTATCAAAATTAAATTGTCGAAATCAATTTAAAAGCACTTTCATCTTATTCCTTGTCGGTTCCTGATTCCAAAAACATATAGATATGATATGTTTGAATTAAAAACACGCTCAGAAAGTTAAAACAAAGAGAGGTACAGAAAAGCGTTCTATCCTTCTTAGCGCAACTACTACCCCGCTCTTCTTGTCAATTTCACTGCCTTTGCCATGAGCGGTGGACTGACGATGCTACGAGTATACGGTCTTGCTGAAAAATGGCATTGCGTTCAGTTTCATTCTGTGAGTTCGACAGCTACTTGACTAAATATTGTATTTTCGCCTTACGCGACTTGTTTTTATTACCAGCACAGAACCTATAACCGGGTTGTGTCCCTGCTATAGGACAACGGGTTACCGTGCATCCAAGCGGAAGTAGTTCATATGACATCACTCAATCAATATGAGGCTTATATCGCGCGTATTCCGTGGGTACAGTTCTAAGCGCAGGGATTTTTTTTAAATTTTTTTATTTTATGCAATTTATATTGCGCACATATTCAAGGCGCAGGGATTTATTTATGCCGTGTGAGATGGATATTTTTTGGATTTTTTACACAATACATCACGCATTCACATCGGCCAGCAGATCGCAGCCATTTCGGCGCATATCCTACTTTTCACGGCCTATTATTCCAAGTCACACGGGTATTTAAAGGTCACTTAGCCGGAAGCGGAAGTAATTCATATGACATAAAGGTCACTTAGCCGGAAGCGGAAGTAGTTCATATGACATAAAGGTCACTTAGCCGGAAGCGGAAGTAGTTCATATAACATACAGGTCACTTAGCCGGAAGCGGAAGAGGCAGTTGAGCTAATGTTGGAATTATAATAATAATGATAATAATAATAATAACGGGCATTTATAAAGCGCCTTATCAGAAGTTTAAAGCGCGTGACAACAATACATGTAAACAAAATTCATACAATCACTGTCAGATTCAAACAACACTTCATGCACATCTCACATCCCCAGACTCTATGCTAAGGAACTATCCGTAATGTTGTTGGAACAAGTGAGTTTTCAAATTGGACTTAAAAGATGAAATGGATGGAGAGTGACGTATTTGAAAGGGGAGTGAATTCCATAACTGAGGGCCATAATACGAAAACGTGCGGAAGCCATGAGCCTTGCGTTTAAAGCGACCTTGACGGAGAAGTCGAGCATCATCAGAAGAACGAAGGGTGCGAGAGGGAGTGTAGAGGGAGACCAGTTCCGAAAGATAGGCAGGTGCCGATTCAGAGATGATATTGTAGCAGAATCAGGCAGCTTTATACCGAATACGTTCAGACACAGGAAGCCAGTCAAGTTCTTTCATGAGAGGAGTGCAAGGTTATCGATGCTGTGCTCTAAAAATGAGACGTGCAGCAGAGTGTTGTACTTTTTGCAAGGGTTGGAGAGTGGAGTCAGGGCAGCCTATGAGAAGGGAGTTGCAGTAATCTAATCTAGACAGAATGAAGGATGTAACGAGAGTTTTAGTGGCATCAACAGTGAGAAATTTTCTTATGGAACCTATTCTTCTGATCTCAAAGTAACATGTCTGACAGACTTTTTTGATGTGTTGTTTCATTGAGAGGTGGGAGTCCATGATGAACCCAAGATTCCTAGCACTATCAGAGAAAGAAATGTCACTAGAACCTACTGTGATGGAGGCTGGAAGGGAAGTGGTCGAAGAGGACGATCCAGAGAAAAGAAGGAATTCAGTCTTGTCATCATTTAACTTGAGCATATTGTTTGTCATCCATGATTTAATATCTGAAGTGCAGTTTTGGAGATTCTGCGTCAGCGCTTGGATTTCTGTAGGCTCGCATGCTTGTTGGAGTTGTGTGTCGTCTGCAAAGAGGTAGTGATTGACTGCGTGTTGCTTGATGACGGCAGAGAGAGGAGTGGTGTATAGTACAAATAAAACTGGGCCTAGAACTGATCCCTGGGGAACGCCGAAACAGAGAGGAGATGAGAGATTATTGACAGACACATACTGACTACGGCCCTGTAGATATGAACTAAACCAGTGAAGAGCGGTAGAGTGAACGCCAAAAACAGATTCGAGACGAGAGAGCAGAACAGAGTGAAGAAAGAAACTTTATACAGCTCATGTTGTTTTTGGTGTTAGTTTATTTAAGGAAAGTTGCAGGTTTCAAACCTGAATCAGTTATTCTTTGGCCAATGTGTGTGTGTGTGTGTGTGTGTGTGTGTGTGTGTGTGTGTGTGTGTGTGTGTATGTGTGTGTGTGCGTGCGTGTGTGTGTGTGTGTGTGTGTGTGTGTGTGTGTGTGTGTGTGTGTGTGTGTGATTCAACGTTTAATGTTTGAATTGAGTGTTTTATCTTGAGATCGTCGGTTGTCCTCACGCTGCGCACAGTCTTGTTGTTGTTTTTTAAATGCTGCACATAATTATAATTGACTCGACAGACTTTTGATGAATTAAAACATCCCTACCACACTACCTCCTGGTAGGAAACTTCTTCGTGATGGTAAAGGATCCCAGGAGAGGAGAACAATAGTTGTAGGTAAAAACACGCTCCACCACCAACAACAAACACGCACCACCACCACCAACAAACACGCACCACCAACAACAACAAACACGCACCACCACCACCAACAACAAACACGCACCACCACCAACAACAAACACGCACCACCACCAACAACAAACACGCACCACCAACAACAACAAACACGCACCACCACCAACAACAAACACGCACCACCACCAACAACAAACACGCACCACCAACAACAACAAACACGCACCACCACCAACAACAAACACGCACCACCACCACCAACAAACACGCACCACCAACAACAACAAACACGCACCACCACCAACAACAAACACGCACCACCACCAACAACAAACACACACCACCAACAACAAACCCACCCACTCACTACAAGAGCACAAGGTCGACGAACTAGTGAATGTTTCGTTTTCTCTATAAATAAACATTGCAATAATTCGTTTGTTTGTTTGTTACTTTGTTGTTGTTGTTGTTGTTGTCAGTATTGCCGATAATAGTAGGAAGTTTCGGAGTGTTCTTGAACTAGGTATTCACAATCTTGCTGTACACAGTTTTTGCCGATAATAGTAGGAAGTTTCGAAGTGTTCTTGTACTAGGTATTTACAATCTTGCTGTACACAGTTTTTGCCGATAATAATAGGAAGTTTCGGAGTGTTCTTGAACTAGGTAGCCTATTCACAATCTTGCTGTACACAGTTCGGTACATTGTTCAGCTAAATGTTTAACACGGTCTATGAGAACATATATCTGATATTGTTTGCGCCTCTGTTTCAATTCGGTTCACACTGCATCGATCAGCTAAAGGAATGCAATCCGGCTTCGAGTGCATAATTGTTTAAATTGAATCTGAGGTGCCGCTTTCAGAAGGCCAAAAACATTCAGAATAAGAAGAAGAAGAGAGAGAGAGAGAGAGAGAGAGAGAGAGAGAGAGAGAGAGAGAGAGAGAGAGAGAGAGAGAGAGAGAGAGAGAGAGAGAGAGAGAGAGAGAGAGAGAGAGAGAACTCAGAACTTTATTACATAAGGATAAAGGTTTTAGGCTTAGCCTAATCTTCCAACCTGTCCTTGGAACATATACAGAGAATAATTGTAAACGAAAGCAGAGAGAGAGAGAGTGATGTGAGAGAGAAAGAGAGAGAGAGCAAGAGAGAGAGAGAGAGAGAGAGAGAGAGAGAGAGAGAGAGAGAGAGAGCGAGAGAGAGAGAGAGGAAGAGAAAAGAGAGAGAGAGAGAACAAGAGAGAGAGAGAGAGGGAGAGAGAGAGAGAGAGAGAGAGAGACACACAGACAGACAGACAGTCAGACAGACAGAATTGGATTCTGATTTCCACTGTGACATATACATGCTTTTTTTCATCCGGCCCTCGCCCATTGAGGGGTAACAAACAAGAAGAAATAGAAGATCAATTTAACTATAGCACAAATGACATATTTACCATAATCAACAGACAGACAGACAGACAGACAGACAGACAGACAGACAGAGTAAGACATAGAGGACAAATAATTGTCTGCAGTCATGTATACAATACACGAACTCGTCTGCTTGCGAGAGCGGAGGGATGGGACGCGTATAGATCAGAAAGCATATATTGCGAATCTAGATGGCTTCATTCAAATGTGGTCATGTGCGACTTTTGAAGGGTCTTATTTAAACCTTCACCGTGCTTCCTGGGTCGTGGACGACCCACAGCCACACAAACGTGTCTGTATCTCTAAAAATATTGCGAGCTTTTGATTGAGGCTCAAATGTCATCCTCAAACACCACAGAACCTTCCTAATCCTATCGTCACATTTTAAAGGATTATCTTTGTAAACAAACAAATAATGACGTCATTTGAACTACTCAGTCCGGATGTTGTGTGTCGTGGAATTAAAGGAGGCTTTTACGGTGTGTATCCCTATTCGGATGGCGTGGGTCGTATCCGACCCATACTCTGCAAGGAAGCGGTAAAGAGTTTATCCCTATTCGGGTGGCGTGGGTCGTGTACGACCCTTACTTTTCACGTTAAATCTTTCTTTAGAAAGTATGGGTCGTGTACCACCCACATCATCCGGACTGTGTAGTCCAAAGCGTGATCCGGTCACACCTGACACCCACACCCACTCTCTCTCCCTCTGGTTATTGTAGGTTCACACACACACACACACACCCACTTTCTCTCCCTCTGGGTATTGTAGGTTCACACACACACACACACACACACACACACACGCACACACACACACACACACACACACACACACACACACAGAGAAATATAACGATCAATTTCTGTTTCCTTTTTATCTTTGCAGTAATCACCTGTGACAAATTATCAGAAAAAAAGGACACGCTGATTGAACCCGGTTTGAGAAAATGTGTAACAGAACGAGTCAGCAAAAGCATAACAACGAGTCCCCTTACATTTAAATGCAAATCCATGAACACTAACGAGGGTATATAACATCTGTACACAACAAATCCATGAACACTAACGAGGGTATATAACATCTGTACACAACAAATCCATGAACACTAACGAGGGTATATATAACATCTGTACACAACAAATCCATGAACACTAACGAGGGTATATATAACATCTGTACACAACAAATCCATGAACACTAACGAGGGTATATAACATCTGTACACAACAAATCCATGAACACTAACGAGGGTATATAACATCTGTACACAACAAATCCATGAACACTAACGAGGGTATATATAACATCTGTACACAACAAATCCATGAACACTAACGAGGGTATATATAACATCTGTACACAACAAATCCATGAACACTAACGAGGGTATATAACATCTGTACACAACAAATCCATGAACACTAACGAGGGTATATATAACATCTGTACACAACAAATCCATGAACACTAACGAGGGTATATATAACATCTGTACACAACAAATCCATGAACACTAACGAGGGTATATATAACATCTGTACACAACAAATCCATGAACACTAACGAGGGTATATAACATCTGTACACAACAAATCCATGAACACTAACGAGGGTATATATAACATCTGTACACAACAAATCCATGAACACTAACGAGGGTATATAACATCTGTACACAACAAATCCATGAACACTAACGAGGGTATATAACATCTGTACACAACAAATCCATGAACACTAACGAGGGTATATAACATCTGTACACAACAATTTGGATGCCACTGCACTGAGTGTAAATGAATTTATACAAAGAATAGGTTTACGCTGACAGAAACAGAGATTCAGAATCACACGCGCACACACACCCACACGTACATGCCCACACACACCCACACGTACATGCCCACACGTACATGCCCACACCCACCCACACGTACATGCCCACACACACCCACACGTACACACCCACACACCCACACGTACATGCCCACACACACCCACACGTACATGCCCACACACGGAAAGAAGAAATGATAGAAACCAAAGAGAGAAAAGAAATGAATTCCATGCGCATGCTTGATCGTCAAAACGTATGCCTTCACCAAGCTCCCAAACGGAAGACGAGTCGTGTTAATTATGCAGCTGTAGCCCGTGACGTATAATTATGTAGGTATGTCACGTTACAGTGGAACCCCCCTTTAACGACCTCCACAAATCAGAGAAAATCGGGTCGTTATGATGAGGGAGTCTTAAATGTGGGTCATTTTACACAGGTTTTGAACAGAACGTCTGAGAAAATCGGATCGTTATGATGAGGGAATCTTAAATGGGGGCCCATTTTACACAGGTTATGAACGGAAAGTCTAAGAAAACAAGGTCTTAAAAATTAGGTAGTCTTAAATTGTTGGGCGTGGGTGTCTTAAAAAGGGGGTTGCACTGTACCCAGACTCAAAAGACGCTTCGGGTGCCAAGAAAAAGAGACTTTACCAGGCAGTATGTTTTCCCCGTCACTGATGTATCACAGTCTTATGACACTGCAAAAAAAAAAAAAACCAAACAATAACACGAATACAGGTCTGCATGTTTTGCAAAGGCTCTCACAAGGTATTGTCGTTTAAATACTGACAGTGTCAACATCACAGAGAAAAAAGTCGCATAAGGATGGGGAAAGTTGTTGTCATTATCCACGAAGGCTCGGTGCAATGAAGGTCATTCACTAAGGTTTGGTTTGGTATATGAAGATATATATACATCAACTAAGTTTTGGTGTAACTGTAAGAAGGTCGTCCACGAAGATTTGGTATACAAAGGTCACACACGAAGTTTTAGTGTACAAAAGTCATCCACACTGGTTTGGTGTCTGAATGAAGGTCATCCACCAAGGTTTGGTATACAAGGGTCACATACGAAGGTTTTGGTGTATGTAGGTCACACACGAAAGTTTGATGTATAAAGATCATCCACGAAGGTTTGGTGTATGAATGAAGGTCATCCACGAAGGTTTGATGTATGAATGAAGGTCATCCATCAAGGTTTGATGTATGAATGAAGGTCATCCTCGAATGTTTGATGTATGAATGAAGGTCATCCACGAAGGTTTGATGTATGAATGAAGGTCATCCACGAAGGTTTGATGTATGAATGAAGGTCATCCACGAAGGTTTGATGTATGAATGAAGGTCATTCACGAAGGTTTGATGTATGAATGAAGGTCATCCACGAAGGTTTGATGTATGAATGAAGGTCATTCACGAAGGTTTGATGTATGAATGAAGGTCATCCACGAATGTTTGGTGTATGAATGAAGGTCATCCACGAAGGTTTGATGTATGAATGAAGGTCATCCACGAATGTTTGATGTATGAATGAAGGTCATCCACGAAGGTTTGATGTATGAATGAAGGTCATCCACGAAGGTTTGGTGTATGAATGATGATCATCCACGAAGGTTTGATGCATGAACGAAGGTCATCCACGATGGTTTGGTATACAAAGGTCACACACGAACGTTCGATATTATGAAAGTCAGACACTAAAGTTTGGTGTATAAAGGTCATCCACGAAGGTTTGGTGTATGAATGAAGGTCACCCACGAAGGTTTGGTTCACGAGGGTCATCCACGAAGGTTTGGCGCATGATGGCAGTGCTCACAGCAGAGATTCCCAGTCCCAACCGTCCAGCAGAACGTGGTCAGCGTAGAGAGGGGCCAGGTCTGAATACAAGGCACTCTCTCGCTCGATAACCACGGTCTCTTTGCAGCACACGAAACTCTCAGCCCGCCCCTCGTTTCTAGGGATCGCATCAAGTCCACTAAGCTCGCTCTCGGTCGCCTTCAGTATATCGTCGAGATTGTATCCTTTTCCCTGCCGTTTCTCCGCGCTCTCTTTTGACTGAGTTTCCTCTCGTTCGCCAAAGTCTGCTTGTTCGGGACGCGCTTTGCCCGTTCCTTGCATATCATGTTGCCATTGTCTGCACGGCTTTCCGGCTTGAAAGAGGAAATCCTCGTTTTTCAGCTCTTTAAATCCAAATCCGAACGGTAAGTGTGCCTGGTCATTCGCCGCAGTCGTTTCGGCACCGAATATTGTTTCGCTGCCGAATAAACCGTAGTCGTTGTAACTACTCTGGTCGCAGAACTGCAGCTTATCGCTGACCAAACTGGGGTTCCTATTTTCAAGACTGACATCATAATCTGCGGCAGTGTCATCATGTATTGCGTCTCTTGGCAGGTGAACTGACGCACAGGTCGTACCATTCATGCTGTGAAATTCCGCCTCCAATGCAAGGTCCACGGGAAGCAACTCTGGCTTGGCCAAGAAGGGCACTGACTGAGAAGAAGTGCTCTCCCCTCCGTCGTCTGCAGATCCCTCGAAGATCGATTTTTCTGTGGCGGCAAGTTGTGAGTATTCGTCATTAGTCAGCTCGTTCTTCGCGAACACAGCAAGAAGTTGGAGTAGGTCTTGACGTGTAGGCCGCTCAGCTGAATCCACCTGGCTATCCGCCAAATCGACCGAGCCTTCCATAGCACAGGCAACGTGAGTAGACGGGTACAAAGAACACGAAATATCGGGCACACACTCTCTACTAGATCCAAACTCTGAGCCGAAGGTCGCCTGGGAAAAGTCTGAGTTAGATCTCGTTACTGACGAAGTAGAACTTGAATCTGCCCAGACGCTGCTACTGTTGGCAGACACACTTCCTGAACAACTATCGCTTTCCATCTTCCGACGTCTGCAAGGCCGTTTCTCTTGAGGAGATGGTGTGGTTGCTGCTCTTTTAGATGCCAGTCTGCGCACAGATCTTCGTTTCGTTGTCACCTCCCGCAAAAGGTCTTCCCTGCCACGAATGAAATCCGGGTGGCTGAATTCAAAAAGTGTGTCTGTACCTTCAACAATCCTCCAGTCAAAGCTGTACTCTCGAAAGAGACGCCGTAAATTCAGGAAGGTTGCGATCTGGACAAAACCGGGGTAACATTCCATTACTTTGTCTTCGAAATACTCTTCCTCAACAAAGATACTAAGTCCATCCGAGCTCCATTTGATAAGATATCCATCGCTCGCAACTTCGTAAAGCTTTCCGGGAAATCTGCCTTTTGAATCGCAGAAAAGGCGCGTCCTAAGCCTACACCCGTCTGCTGAATTGTAGTCCATTTTTGAAGAACTGTTTTCCAGCTGTGTGTTTCTCCACTGGTTTAGCTGAAGTCTGACAGTTTTACTCAGCCCGCACACTATTATTGTGCTTACACATCATTTGCACAAGACGTCATTAGATTGCGTCGCACACTTTCACTGCAACACGTCTAATTATGTCCCTTGAATCATTTCGTCAAAGAAGGTGACGTAGGCATTCTATTGACATAGTGAACTAGAAACCAGCTTATAGAATATCGTCTCTTATCGTTGATAGTTTTAAAAAGTGAGATAAAAGAAGAAATACAAATGAGAAAACAGAAATAAAAACTAGGAACATTGTTGCAAAAACGAAGGATGTTATTTTAAACTTGCAAACTTTAGTAGTTCCGAGAAATAATGCGAGAGAGAGAGAGAGAGAGAGAGAGAGAGAGAGAGAGAGAGAGAGAGAGAGAGAGAGGGGGGGGGGGGGGGGCGACAGAGGAAAGAGAGAGGGAGAGAGAGAGAGAGAGAGAGAGAGAGAGAGTCCGAAGATTTTTGTTTTTATTGTTATGGGAAATACATTCAGTAGCTGGATGGCAATGAACAGAGAAATAAACTTTTATCACCACACGCACGAAACAATCTCACATTTTAAAGCAGATTCGTTCTCAAAGCAGACCCACGTCAGCAGTGCCAAAGCACAGGCGTCGAGTTCCATTCTATGAAACTTACTTCTTCGACAGTAAAGATGCATGCATATGGACTGGGTGGCCGAGTGGTAACGCACTTGCGCTCGGAAGCGAGAGGTTGCGAGTTCGACCCTGGGTCAGGGCGTTAGCAATTTTCTCCCCCCTTTCCTAACCTAGGTGGTGGGTTCAAGTGCTAGTCTTTTCGGATGAGACGAAAAACCGAGGTCCCTTCGTGTACACTACATTGGGGTGTGCACGTTAAAGATCCCACGATTGACAAAAGGGTCTTTCCTGGCAAAATTGTATAGGCATAGATAAAAATGTCCACCAAAATACCCGTGTGACTTGGAATAATAGGCCGTGAAAAGTAGGATATGCGCTGAAATGGCTGCGATCTGCTGGCCGATGTGAATGCGTGATGTATTGTGTAAACAAATTCCATCTCACACGGCATAAATAAATCCCTGCGCCTTGAATATGTGCGCGATATAAATTGCATAAAAAAATAAAATTAATAAAAAAAAAATCCCTGCGCTCAGAACTGTACCCACGGAATACGCGCGATATAAGCCTCATATTGATTGATTGATTGATCTCTCCTCTCCACTGAGAGAACTATTCGTTACCCGTACATTCAAGGATGAAGCGTGCGATTCTTGACTTGGCGTGTGTTATCTATCCAAATCCTACCAAAGAAACCACAACTGTCTTCCATTTTGTGTTTGAAGCAGAAGATCTTGAAGTTTAACATGGCATTGTTTTACAGTAATTTTTGTTTTTGCTGTTGTTTGTTTGGTGATTTTATGATCAGAACCCGTATTTTGAGTCGTTGAAGACAGTCAATTTTCCTTCATTTTTTTTAATTTGACGTTGGATTTGGAGAAACTGAATAAGACAAAACCCTGATATATAATTATTTGGTCTGCAGACATCATCTTTTCCGTGACACGTCCTCAAATATAATAATTGGTGACTTAAGTCTCAGAACTTGTACACACGTATTTTTTTGTGATACCGCAAATGAAATGGATAGGCCTCTCCGCGAGTTGTGCTGTAGTCTGGATAAATCCAACTGCAATCCATTCAGGAGTTTGCAGAAGACATTTTGAACGTCTTCTATGGTGACAAGTGAAATCGGTTGGTACTGATGTATTTTATATACTCACGAGGCCATATCGTTCTGATTCATCGCCTCTTCAGTGATTCGTATTGTAGTCCATTCGAAAATACCGTAGCGAGGTTCAAGATTCAAAGGACAGCACGTTTCGTTTTGCAGCTCGTTTCGTTTGGTGAATGAGTCACCCCGCGAAACGGAACGTGAAACGAGACGGCATAGGCCGCAGACAAGATTTAGATGTATTCACGTTTCGTTTCGGAATGAAGGAAGGGCGATAAATCTTCAAGTGAAATTATCACGTCTGTCCTCGATCAGAATGGAAAAAAAAACCCCTAGGAGGTGGTCCAGAATCGGGCATACTTTGATTATTTTCAGTCCAAATAAATCACACAGACTTTGTTTATACAAAATCACATACGAAGCCAGAATAAAAATTCGATGCGATGACCTACTTCTGCTTCGCCATTTGCTTTCTCACCATGAAGTTGGATAAATGTACCAGGATCAGCACCCTTCAAAATATTTCAGTTCACAACAGTTGTCTACCTCCAATGAACACATTCTCAGCGCTGAAAGACTGTGAAAGGGTTGATGAATCTAGCAATGCATAAAATGGCCAACAAATAAAACTGTTAGTGTGCAAAAATACTCACAAAAGTTGACGAAATATTGTTCGTTTTTTGGGGGTGGAAAACGTGACTGCGTTTTGACGTTCCACGTTCCGTTTCAGTTGACCTTCACCTTTCCAGCGAGAGACCCCCGAAATGATGACGTTTACCACAACTTCAAAACGAAACGTCCCGACGTTTCGTTTATTAAATCTCCCTACTTAGACAAAGGCTTCGTATGATTCACGTTTGTAAAAAACAAAAGTTTCAGTAGATGAGAGAGAGAGAGAGAGAGAGAGAGAGAGAGAGAGAGAGAGAGAGAGAGAGATGTTTATGTTACGAAGGAGAGAGAAAGAGAAAGACCGACCGACAGAGCATGGATAAACCGTTGAGAAAGTTATACCCCCCCCCAACACACACATGCAAACAAAGCCCAAGATTGGTCGATTTTTTAGGCTTAGCCTAATCTTCCAACCTGTCCTTGGAACATAGTTATACAGAGAATAATTGCAAAACGTAAGGTAAACGTAAGCAAAAGACTACACACACACACAAACACACACACACACACGCGCGCGCGCACGCACGCACTCACGCACATACACACACCGTCTCACACGCACGCAAGCACGCACACACACACACACACACACACACACACACACACACACACACAAACACACATACAAACTCACACTCGCTTACACACACACACAAACACACACACCCATATACACACATCCCCCCACACACACATCCCCCAACAAACACACACACATACACACAACCACACATACTGCGCAACCACACACACACACTCACACGCGCGCGCGTGCACTCGCATACCTACACACATGCACATGCTATCATTTCATACCTAAAACAAGAAGAGCAAACGCTCGATCGAGTCACTTTCGCAGTTCTGAATATTATATGAGGCATCAGATGGACAGGAAGAAATTGCTATTCACAACACAATGAGTCACGTTCACATAAAATTTGAGCCCGGTCACTTTTATAGTTTCCGAGAAAAGCCCAACGTTAAGTTGTGTGTTGCCGAACAGAAAAGGCTAGTTATCTCCCTTGTTTTTCTGATAACGTTCGTAAAAGGCTACAGATGTAAATACTTTGATGTAAAGAATAATCCTACAAAGTTTCAATCACATCCGATGAACTTTGTCAAAGATATAAAATGTCTAATTTTTCCTTTGACGCTGACCTGTGACCTTGAAAAAGGTCAAAGGTCAACGAAACCATCGTTAAAGTGTAGAGGTCATTGGAGGTCACGACTAAACAAAATATGAGCCCGATCGCTTTGATAGTTTCCGAGAAAAGTCCAACGTTAAGGTGGTGTCTACGGACGGCCGGCCGGACAGACTAACACTGACCGATTACATAGAGTCACTTTTTCTCAAGTGACTCAATGAACAGTAACTCATCAAAGTATTAAACTAGTAAAAACATCTAAGTATTGGTTGAGTATATAGGCCTACATAAACATATTGGACTAGCAAAGTCATCAAAACCAAAACCAAACAAAAACAAACGAAAAAAAAAATAAGAAAAAAGTTACAACAATGTATCGCTGAACAGGGTCTTCCTTATACAGGCAGCTTAAGTTTCAAGAAGAAGGGGGAGGGGGTCGGGGAATTACGCATTCAGATTAACTACATATGCAATACATTATCCGAGTACACAATGGAAACTAGAAGAGAGAGAGAGAGAGAGAGAGAGAGAGAGAGAGAGAGAGAGAGAGAGAGAGAGAGAGAGAGAGAGAGAGAGAGAGAGAGAGAGAGAGAGAGAGAGAAACATTCTGTGTCAATTAGGCAAAGCCTTTCGTATGATTCACGTTTGTAAAAACAAAAGTTTCAGTAGAAGAGAGAGAGACAAAGAGAGAGAGAGAGAGAGAGAGAGAGAGAGAGAGAGAGAGAGAGAGAGAGAGAGAGAGAGAGAGAGAGAGAGAGAGAGAGAGAGAGAGAGAGAGAGGAGGGGAGGGGGGGTGCTCAGTGTTCCTGGAAGTTCGCATGTTTTCTGGATCTGATCAACTAACAAACGTCTCAAAAATAGATTCATCCACGGGGAACTCTTACGTCATATCGCTCAACGTTCGCCTTTGAACATCATGTGTGTATGCATGTACCCACACAAACACACTTTTTTCTCCAGGATAGGCCAAGAGGTCGTTAGAAAGCACACACACACACAAACACACACACACACACACACACACATACACACACACACACACACACACACACACACACACACACACACTGACACACACACACATATCAGAGATCAACAATGCGCTATCAAGTGACTGAACATTGCTACGAGGGAGGTTATAGGTGTCTGTTGCGGGCACTTTTCTACCTGAGAAGCAGAAGGTAGTATTGATTTTTTTTGGACAGTATAGAGACCACGCCGGGGGAAGTGTTACGGCAGAAAACTCGCTGTGTTGTTACGACAGCATTCTGCAGTCCGGTAGTCAACCAGGTTTCGAGCGCGAAAGTAGTGTTACTTCCAAACTAATAATTACTGTGGCGCGTGAGTGAGGTTGTGTGTGTGTGTGTGTGTATGTGTGTGTGTGTGTGTGTGTGTGTGTGTGTGTGTAAACTGCTATTTTTTGGTGATGGTAGTGTTGCTGCAGCTGCTGCTGTTTTTGATCAACATCGACTCGTCCTCAAGCCTCCTGTCTATAGAGTGTAACTTTTGCCCTAATTGTCTCCTGTCTATAGAGTGTAACTTTTGCCCTAATTGTCTCCTGTCTATAGAGTGTAACTTTTGCCCTAATTGTCTCCTGTCTATAGAGTGTAACTTTTGCCCTAATTGTCTCCTGCCTATAGAGTGTAACTTTTGCCCTAATTGTCTCCTGTCTATAGAGTGTAACTTTTGCCCTAATTGTCTCCTGTCTATAGAGTGTAACTTTTGCCCTAATTGTCTCCTGTCTATAGAGTGTAACTTTTGCCCTAATTGTCTCCTGTCTATAGAGTGTAACTTTTGCCCTAATTGCCTCCTGTCTATAGAGTGTAACTTTTGCCCTAATTGTCTCCTGTCTATAGAGTGTGTAACTTTTGCCCTAATTGCCTCCTGTCTATAGAGTGTAACTTTTGCCCTAATTGTCTCCTGTCTATAGAGAGTGTAACTTTTGCCCTAATTGCCAAGAAAGCATTCTCATGTACACATTTTCAGTATTTATTCACCACTAAATATTTGACATTTTGAAATATAACTCAGTTCAGAATAATAATCTAATAGAATACAAATACATTTGGCCCGGAAAAGAATGAACAACATGCAGCACGGCAACAAGTATGGACAATTAATACAACTGACCAAAGAAATAACCTGCGGGAAAAAAGACACAAGCAAAGAAACAAACATTCACAATCATGCATATCCATGTCCAGGAAATAAACATACATCATGCATATCGATGTCCAGGAAATAAACATACATCATGCATATCCATGTCCAGGAAACAAACATACATCATGCATATCGATGTCCAGGAAATAAACATACATCATGCATATCCATGTCCAGGAAACAAACATACATCATGCATATCCATGTCCAGGAAATAAACATACATCATGCATATCGATGTCCAGGAAATAAACATACATCATGCATATCCATGTCCAGGAAACAAACATACATCATGCATATCGATGTCCAGGAAATAAACATACATCATGCATATCCATGTCCAGGAAACAAACATACATCATGCATATCCATGTCCAGGAAATAAACATACATCATGCATATCCATGTCCAGGAAATAAACATACATCATGCATATCGATGTCCAGGAAACAAACATTCACAATCATGCATATCGATGTCCAGGAAACAAACATACATCATGCATATCCATGTCCAGGAAATAAACATACATCATGCATATCCATGTCCAGGAAACAAACATACATCATGCATATCGATGTCCAGGAAATAAACATACATCATGCATATCGATGTCCAGGAAATAAACATACATCATGCATATCGATGTCCAGGAAATAAACATACATCATGCATATCCATGTCCAGGAAATAAACATACATCATGCATATCCATGTCCAGGAAATAAACATACATCATGCATATCGATGTCCAGGAAACAAACATTCACAATCATGCATATCCATGTCCAGGAAACAAACATACATCATGCATATCCATGTCCAGGAAATAAACATACATCATGCATATCCATGTCCAGGAAACAAACATACATCATGCATATCGATGTCCAGGAAATAAACATACATCATGCATATCGATGTCCAGGAAATAAACATACATCATGCATATCGATGTCCAGGAAATAAACATACATCATGCATATCGATGTCCAGGAAATAAACATACATCATGCATATCGAGGTCCAGGAAACAAACATACATCATGCATATCGATGTCCAGGAAATAAACATACATCATGCATATCGATGTCCAGGAAATAAACATACATCATGCATATCGATGTCCAGGAAATAAACATACATCATGCATATCGATGTCCAGGAAATAAACATACATCATGCATATCGATGTCCAGGAAATAAACATACATCATGCATATCGATGTCCAGGAAATAAACATACATCATGCATATCGATGTCCAGGAAATAAACATACATCATGCATATCGATGTCCAGGAAATAAACATACATCATGCATATCCATGTCCAGGAAATAAACATACATCATGCATATCGATGTCCAGGAAATAAACATACATCATGCATATCCATGTCCAGGAAACAAACATACATCATGCATATCGATGTCCAGGAAATAAACATGTATCATGCATATCGATGTCCAGGAAATAAACATGTATCATGCATATCGATGTCCAGGAAACAAACATACATCATGCATATCGATGTCCAGGAAATAAACATACATCATGCATATCGATGTCCAGGAAATAAACATACATCATGCATATCCATGTCCAGGAAACAAACATACATCATGCATATCGATGTCCAGGAAACAAACATACATCATGCATATCGATGTCCAGGAAATAAACATACATCATGCATATCGATGTCCAGGAAATAAACATACATCATGCATATCGATGTCCAGGAAATAAACATACATCATGCATATCGATGTCCAGGAAATAAACATGTATCATGCATATCGATGTCCAGGAAATAAACATACATCATGCATATCGATGTCCAGGAAATAAACATACATCATGCATATCGATGTCCAGGAAATAAACATGTATCATGCATATCGATGTCCAGGAAATAAACATACATCATGCATATCGATGTCCAGGAAATAAACATGTATCATGCATATCGATGTCCAGGAAATAAACATACATCATGCATATCGATGTCCAGGAAATAAACATACATCATGCATATCGATGTCCAGGAAATAAACATGTATCATGCATATCGATGTCCAGGAAATAAACATGTATCATGCATATCGATGTCCAGGAAATAAACATACATCATGCATATCGATGTCCAGGAAATAAACATGTATCATGCATATCGATGTCCAGGAAATAAACATACATCATGCATATCGATGTCCAGGAAATAAACATACATCATGCATATCGATGTCCAGGAAATAAACATACATCATGCATATCGATGTCCAGGAAATAAACATACATCATGCATATCGATGTCCAGGAAATAAACATACATCATGCATATCGATGTCCAGGAAATAAACATACATCATGCATATCGATGTCCAGGAAATAAACATACATCATGCATATCGATGTCCAGGAAATAAACATACATCATGCATATCGATGTCCAGGAAATAAACATACATCATGCATATCGATGTCCAGGAAACAAACATACATCATGCATATCGATGTCCAGGAAACAAACATACACAATCATGCATATCGATGTCCAGGAAACAAACATACACAATCATGCATATCGATGTCCAGGAAATAAACATGTATCAATGTGATTGAAAAGGAACGATTCAAAAACAGTCATACAAGTTAACTGACAAACAGGATGCGAAACATGAAAAACGCGATCATCCCACGCAATGATATATGAGCAATTCTCTTCTTGTTCTAATCAAGCATTGTGCACCTGCGGAATCCGTAACAAGTTAATCATGCGACGCACCTAAGAAACCTTTGCAAACGCGCATTTCTATCTGTCTGCCTTTCGACAAACATACTTCCGCACAATAGTAAACTGCGATTCTCCGCTGATAGCTCTTTATCTGCTCAACAATGTTGCTACATTTAAAAACTATTTAGAAAAAAGATATAGTCTGGATCGTGTCTTATTTGAAAGATATTCTTCAGTAATTATGGATAGTTTCCTTATTTTTATCAGATAAATTGCCTTCGTTGAATTTTATTTATGACAAATTCTGAAAAAGAAAAAAAGATTTCCACTTTAAAGCAATCCAATCAAGATAATTAGGTAGAAAACGTGTGAAGAGACCTATTTTTCTTAATTATTTTAATTTTTGGAGGATATTACTATGCAAACTGTTTAAAAAAAAGGCTTCACTAAATAATTCACTTAGAATTCAAAGGAGGCAATTTTTATGAGAAAATGAAAGGAAGTGTCCATATTCAATGAAGCATACCTTTTTAATAAGACACGATCCAGACTATATCTTTAAAAAAAATAGTTTTAAAATCTGTGTTCTTTTTTTAAAAAATCTAAAAGTTATAGTAGCCTTTGAAAAGTGAAAGTTTAACGTAAAGATAGTATTGAGCGTTCTGTGGCCAACTGACAAATCACCATTCTTTGCAGTGTCCACTCGATGTCGGATTTTTCTGAGGAAAACTGAATGCCATCCTTTATGATGCTTTGGCGCCAAAGAAATACTTTAGATATATATAAACGTTTGGGAAAACAGTGAAGATGGCATACCGCAGGTGAAGCTTTGGAGACAACAATAGACATTAATATGCCAATAAATGATTTACATGTGCCCTTTGGTAAACTGCAATACAATACAATACAATACAATACAATAACTTTATTAATCTCTAAAAGAGAAATTACATTGCTGAGCGTTTGTGTCCGTAATAATAACATACATAACACATTCAAAATAAACATTTGTGCATGGACCCCTCATTAACCTCTGTGTATGTGTGTGTGTGTATGTGTGTGTGTGTATGTGTGTGTGTGTGTATGTGTGTGTGTGTATGTGTGTGTGTGTATGTGTGTGTGTGTATGTGTGTGTCTGTATATGTGTGTGTGTGTGTGTGTGTATATGTGTGTGTGTGTGTGTATATGTGTGTGTGTGTGTGTGTGTGTGTGTATGTGTGTATGTGTGTGTATGTATATGTGTGTGTGTGTGTGTGTATGCGTTCGTGCGTGCGTGGTGTGTGCGTGTGCGTGGTGTGTAGTGTGATTATGTTCGTGTTCATGTGTAGCTGTGTCTGCTCCTGACACATGCATTCTATGCCTCGCGTGTATTTCACTCCGTCTACATTCATTTGCGCATTTGCGTGTTGCACGTGTCTGTATGGTTTTTTTTTCATTTTTTTTTTCATTTTCATTACTTTATTGTCCAATTGCTGGGAAATTCGGGTCGCTTCCTCCCAGTGGAAAGCTAGCAGCAACGGAGTCGCGCTACCCAGGGGTCTGCGTGTTTAGGTGTATTCAGCCACCTGCACTTATGGCAGAATGACCAAGGTCTTTTACGTGCCATTGTGATGACACGGGGGTGGGACATGGCTTCCGTCTCTGGGTCTGCACATAAAGTTGACCCGTGTCCGTCCCGGCCCGAATTCGAACCTGCGACCTTCCGATCACAAGTCCAGTGCTCTACCAACTGAGCTACCGGGCCCCTTGTACTACTTCTATCGCTGTCTATCCTTCCACTGTTCTGCTCAAGGTACTGATGTCTGTATGTTGTACTACTTCTATCGCTGTCTATCCTTCCACTGTTCTGCTCAAGGTACTGATGTCTGTATGTTGTACTACTTCTATCGCTGTCTATCCTTCCACTGTTCTGCTCAAGGTACTGATGTCTGTATGTTGTACTACTTCTATCGCTGTCTATCCTTCCACTGTTCTGCTCAAGGTACTGATGTCTGAGTCCACAACGTCCAAACCATTGTTTTGCTGACAGTTAGCAATGTATGTTTTGCTCGCAGCCTCCCGTAACACTAACAGAGGTGTTTCTTCGCCGTCGGGTGTGGGCGTTGTGGTGGTCTCGGGCAGTTCTGAGATGTCGGGTACCGTCAGGCGGTCACCCATCTTTCGCCGTACCTTGTCTGGGTGTTTCGCCACGTAGTACTTGAGGAACGCCATCATTGAATTGTATCCGCGCTGTGACAGAAATGGCAAACGTTTCAAGTTGCAAATATTTTATGGAAAGAATGTGGAGGTTTGGGGTAAGTGTGTGTGTGTGTGTGTGGGGGGGGGGGGGGGGGTGGGGGTTGAGGGAGTGGCTGGATGCTTTTTAGGGCAGGGGGTAAAAACAACAATATCAAAAACGTGAGGAACGAAGAAGTTAAGGATGAGCACAGACGAGTAAGCTGAAGACGACGAGAGAAAAGCTTGTTACGGAATTGCAACGAACGAGTCCCTGAACTCATCGTCCGGGCCCCCCCCCCCCCCCCCACCTCTACCGCCACCCCCACCCCCAATTATGATGATCGCACACGAGTCATCAAAAGCAAGTTCAGCAACACTTTCACTTCTTCAACGCCTTTTCGCAATCAATTTCTCCAAGCTTAGATGGCAACAGAGCAATGGAGACTTTGTTCCAAAGATGAGTTAAACCTCCTTACCTGCACAACGAAATCTCTATCCGGCTCCTCCAATACAAAGTCTGTCGTATGGATATGTCCTGTGTTGATCCCAACTGTTCGCTCAAGGTCGCGTTCCTGGCATCATCATCATCATCATCATCATCATCATCATCATCATCATCATCATCATCATCATCATCATCATCATCATCATCGTGCATCATCATCATCATCATCATCATCATCATCATCATCATCATCGTCTTCGTCGTCGTCGTCGTCGTCGTCGTCGTCGTCGTCACCACCATCATCATGTTTTATCACTGATGTCACTGACGGTTCCAACAGTAGATCATATAAACACACCGCAGAAGGCACCATTCAAGGGAGAGATATTTAACGAAAGGGAAACAGTAGATCATATAAACACACCGCAGAAGGCACCATTCAAGGGAGAGATATTTAACGAAAGGGAAACAGTAGATCATATAAACACGCCGCAGAAGGCACCATTCAAGGGAGAGATATTTAACGAAAGGGAAACAGTAGATCATATAAACACACCGCAGAAGGCACCATTCAAGGGAGAGATATTTAACGAAAGGGAAATAGCCTACTCCACTAGCTTTACTTACAGTACAGAACATTTGGTGCGCATCATATTGATTGACGGTCATTGAATCGAGCTAACTGCAAACATAACAGATTCTGAACAAATGGTCTCTCTCTCTCTCTCTCTCTCTCTCTCTCTCTCTCTCTCTCTCTTAGTAATCAAATGTGGAAGCTACGTTGGGTCAAAGGTCACAGAAAATTTGTGTCGTGCAGCGAAGGAAAGAATCGCGATCTTGTTTCCGACTCGGTACTTCTTTGTTTTTCATTAGACCTGTCATTCTGCTTGCTCGGCTTTCTTAGATGTTTGCATGTCTTGTTGCTATTTTCTTTGCTTTTATTATTATTTCTTATTTGCGCTTCGTTTATCGATACAACGTCTTGTGCAGGGGTCAAAATTTGTGTGTCAGGGGTCAATTGGTTTGACTTGAACTTGACGTTCGTGTTTCTCCGAACGTCTGTGTATCGAAACACAAATACTCGCACTCCATGACTTTGTCAGAAGACAAAACATATCGCTTGGTTTCATTTGTTTGTGATGAATGTATGACCTTTCTTGAAGTAGTTTTGTTTTTTGTTTACTTTTGCCAGTTTGCCAGTTCGTTTTTGGAACTTTGCAAAGCAGTGTCGTCTGTCTAGGTCTGGGGAAACGCCAATGAAAAGAGCCGAAGAATCTCCGAGCGTTTCTATTGGGTTTGCTTTTGATTATCCATGTATAACCTGCTACCTGCAACTATGGTAACCGGGGATTTATTGCATGGGGAACATGAGATTTATTTCCCAGGTGTTTGTGAATGAAAACTCGTAAACATGATGACAAAATTACTCCCCTAAAAAGTATGTATAACAAACATCTGTTGGTTATCATCTAAACATGCAGTTGTAATTTGTGCTGCATATTAAGACAATCCGTTGATTTTCTTCCTATGCAGCAGTCATAATTGTTCCAAAACAAGTATCTCACCTCGACATACAGTCTTTTGACGTTAAAGATGAGGCAGCTCTGGAGGGTTCCCAGGAAAGTCATAAAATTCTTGATCTCCTTTCTCTCGTAACCAAGGAAACGGCTTTGGAGGGAAACACCGTTCTCCTCAATGAACCGCACCAGTTCATCGTATCGGATCTAAAATGAACAAAGATTCAAACTTTACGATGTAATTTTTATTTGTTTGGTTCGTTTGTTTGTTTGTTTGCGGTTGCGACTCATCGTATCGGATTTGAAATGACCAGAGATAATTAAATCACACGATGTCAGTTCTGTTTTGTTAGTTTGTTTTTTTGTTGTTTGTTTGTTTGCGGGTATGACTCGTCGTATGGGATCTGAAATGAGCAACGACAATGGACGATGGTATTTGCGGGTGTTCGTGAAAGGGGAGAATTTTCTGTGAACAACAGATGAACTGGCGTAGAAGTTTGAATAGATATAACCATAGGCAGCCCCCCCCCCCCCCTCTTTTGTGTCTGTGAGTGGATGGGTAGATTATTTAGTAATCAAGATGTGAACTGCGATAACAGTGTGTGTAAACAGATATAGACCTTGTCGGGGTGCGCTGTCTGTAACGTTTCCCGACCAGATCTAATCAGTTGATGGTGTCTTCCCCGGGATACCGGATCCAACGCCACTCCAATCAGACTTAATTGGAGACACTAAGTACAAGGATTAAGTCGGAGGCAGTAGACACGGTAAATAAAGCCTCATCTGATTGGTCGGCCCGTCTTACTGATTAGCATTTTCAATCTTGACTGGCTCTCGCTTCATGGCTAGGAGTCTACACTTAGCGATGAAGTTGCGCAGTTCATTTTAATCCGATCGTTTACTTTATCTGTTTTAAAGTTTTTTCTTCTTTTTAGGTGGTACCTTCCCCTTCTTTTTTGTATATCTTTTTTTATTATTTATTTATTTAGTTATCAAAATATTTCTTTATTTATCTATTAATTCAGTAATGTATTTATCTTTTGTTATATTATGCTATCTCACAATAGTGAAAACTTTAAAACAGCGTTTACATATCACTCATCATGCGCGATATGCATCATTTTCAGATTACGATTACTCATACCTCTTCTGATGCCATTTTTGAAAATGGGGGTAATGGTACGTGTTGCAGGTCAGTGCAGAAATGTCACGCTTAATTGTTTGAAGTTTTTGATATGTGATTGTGTGGAGCCTGCTCGGCATTGTGTCATTTTAACATTAAACTCGATCGGATGCTCCAGGAAATATGTTCATGCGAACTGAGAAACTGATGTCATTTTAGCCTACGAAAACCTCATGTAATTACACTATATACACCCATATCGGAAAGACGCGTTACAATAATTCAAATACAAAGAAACACAGCATTACACCAAACGTAAACCAGGGATTAATAACACTTATAAAGTAGGTCCTGTGATAGTAAATGACCGGTCAGATTCCCCATTCAGTTACCCACCCAATGGTTGAAAACGACGTTAAACACCAAATAAAGAAAGAAGGAAAGTTACCCCCCCCCCCCCCCCCCCCCGCGGGTTAGGGGGAAGAATTTACCCGATGCTCCCCAGCATGTCGTAAGAGGCGACTAACGGATTCTATTTCTCCTTTTACCCTTGTTAAGTGTTTCTTGTATAGGATTATAGTCAATGTTTGTAAAGATTTTAGTCAAGCAGTATAAGAAATGTTAAGTCCTTTGTACTGGAAACTTGCATTCTCCCAGTAAGGTAATAATATTATATTGTACTACGTTGCCAGCCCCTGGAGCAATTTTTTGATTAGTGCTTTTGTGAACAAGAAACAATTAACAAGTGGCTCTATCCCATCTCCCCCCTTTCCCCTATCCCATCTCCCCCCCTTTCCCCGTCGCGATATAACCTTCGTGGTTGAAAACGACGTTAAACACCAAATAAATAAAGAAAGAAAGAGTTACCCAACCCTCATTTATAGGATTTTTGTCATGTCATCATATTCAAAACTCTGTATCATAAAGTATGTCCGATTGATTTCTATAATTGTTTTACACTTTTTTCAACACGTTCTGAAATTATCACAGACAAAATATGCTTCAACTCCTGGTTGAGACACAACACTGCTATACTCATTTTAAACATTATATTTTAGCATTTTAGTATTGTTGTTGTTGTTGTTGTAGGTTTGTTTTGTTTTTTCGGCACATATACATGTATGCGAGCAGGAGTTAGCTTAGTGTAAATTATTGTTATGTGCAATTCACAATTTTAGAAAATACTTGCAACTATATATTTTAACGGTAATACTTACAACCAGTGTTTAACGTGTTGTTTGTTATCATACTGTTATTCTTCACATTTCCCGGCATACATTTCGAACTTTGTTGTAATTTCCCGTAAGAAACGATTTAAGTTTTGTCCCTGCTATTTTTATACCTTACTTAATCCCCTCGCTGACCGCTACCTCAGGACTACGTCTGCAGAAGGACATGCTACCAGGAACCTTTTGCAATCACTAGAAAACAAAGCCTCGTGACGTTATTTAAATGCTGACGTCATCGAGCCCTTTTTGACATCATCAATACCCGGCCATTGTCGTCGCGGTCCAATATTTCAAAGGCCTGGGTAACAGTGAAATCTTTGCCGAACAGCACCTCGGCTTGGTCACGAGGAAACTCTTTCTCCTGAAACAAAGCATATCTATTGGCAGTGAAAATGAAGGAAATCTTTGTTTCGTTTTGAAAAGAAATGGGGTCCAAAAAATGTGGAAACGTTTCGTTTATTTGTTTTTATATACACCCCGGACAGTAATATTTTTCGTTGATATAAAGCACAAAGTGATATGACATTACTTTAGTCAACTTTTTATTATTTACAGTGCGATTGATTTCTCCTTAGGATTTGTGCATAAATCTGGTTTTATTTTCACGGAGAAAAGTTCCCGGAAACAGTACTGGGTCAAAGCACTTGTATCTACATAGCAGTACAAATAAGAGCATGACATCGAGGATCTGCAGAGAAAAGGACAAGTACCAAACGAGAGAGAAATTCAAGTGTTATGCCCCCGCATGTTTCCGGGTTTTACCCCGACTTTAGATGAGATACACAAGTGTATGCGTGCTGAGGTGGTACCAGCTATCTGCACTTATGGCAGAATGACCGAGGTCTTTTGTGTGCCACTGTGGTGACACGGGGGTGGGACATGGATCCTGTCTCTGGGTCTGCACATACAGTTGACCTGCGTCTGTCCCGAACGGATTTGAACCCGCGACCTTAGGATTACAAGTCCAGAGTGCTCTACCACCTGAGCTACCAGGGCCCCACAAGTACCGACCCACTGAGTCACTGCAGACATTAAGTGCTAGCTTCGTAATATATTGACGAACATCTTTTCTTTCATTCTATCTCTCGTTGTCAAACGACTTCAAGCATAAAGTGAATAAAAGATGAGCAGGCTCACGTCTTGAAAAGCCGCTTCCAGTTCATGTCTGTCAATGACGTCATTGCGATCAATGTTGTGCTTCTTCAGCACCTGAAACGTACGTCACAAGGGAGATCATTCCTCAAGGCTAGCAAGAGTAATGCCAGGTGTACATTACAACGGTTACTCGTACTCCCCCTTTAAAATTCAATCGAGAACAGCAACACAAGAGACGACATACTATGACCCTTAATCTGGATTTCAAAAGGAAATTCTACTTACATGTAACACGGACCGCTAAAGGAGCCTGCTTTTCTTTCACCAGTGTCCAAGAAA
The DNA here is from genome assembly GCF_037325665.1 of Littorina saxatilis. Classification (NCBI taxonomy): domain Eukaryota; kingdom Metazoa; phylum Mollusca; class Gastropoda; order Littorinimorpha; family Littorinidae; genus Littorina; species Littorina saxatilis. Next base: position 1,712,155 of record NC_090256.1, on the reverse strand, counting down.
GTATCTCTAATCTAGGATCAATCACTTTGTACATTTCGAAGCAAGGAAGTTTTTTTTTTTTTTTAACTCATACACATACTGTAATTCATACTGTTATTGATAAGCATCTTCTTTGTGGGACTCAGCTAGTGAAAATACATAAAAACCACTTGTTAGATTACACAAACGTGTGCTTTTTGAAGAAAACAACTCTTTTCTGAGTTATACTACATCATCTCTATATAACAGCAAGGCTCGCTTACAATAAAGCTACATCATCTCTATATAACAGCAAGGCTCGCTTACAATAAAGCTACCTTTGCCATTGTGCATAACATTATCACTGGATGTGTACCAGAAACCATCCGTTCAAAATTCACTTTGAGAAATTCACGCCAACTTATGAGATTGAACACTCCTCTTCCTCGGATTGACCTCTTTATCAATCAATCAATCAATATGAGGCTTATATCGCGCGTATTCCGTGGGTACAGTTCTAAGCGCAGGGATTTATTTTTTATTTGTTTAAAATTTTTATTTTATGCAATTTATATCGCGCACATATTCAAGGCGCAGGGATTTATTTATGCCGTGTGAGATGGAATTTTTTTACACAATACATCACGCATTCACATCGGCCAGCAGGTCGCAGCCATTTCGGCGCATATCCTACTTTTCACGGCCTATTATTCCAAGTCACACGGGTATTTTGGTGGACATTTTTATCTATGCCTATAAAATTTTGCCAGGAAAGACCCTTTTGTCAATCGTGGGATCTTTAACGTGCACACCCCAATGTAGTGTACACGAAGGGACCTCGGTTTTTCGTCTCATCCGAAAGATGACATCTTTAAACCCAGTTTCATTAATTCAGGTAGCAGGCTCTGGAACTCTCTTCCGAACTTACTGCGGCAAACAACCAGTACACATGTTTTCAAGAGCAGATATACATCTTATCTCATGAAGTCAAAATAAATCATTTTCCTGAACAGATACCCCTCGTTCACACCCCATACAAACCCGGTACCGACAAGAGTTCTTTCCGGAAATCGTCTTGATTTACACACAATTTACACACAATTTACACACAATTTACACACAATTTACAACCAATAAACTTGCATGTTTCCCCATGCCCATGAATTTTACGTACATTTATAATATGTGTTCTTACATCAGAAGTTGTGAAAGAAACAATTGAAAGTCAAAAGAGACTTTCTTCTGAGATTTGTTAAAATCTCTTAGCAGAGCAAAAGAGAGAGGAAACAAAAAATGTGTCCCTTCACAGACAGCCCTATTGGGGAAATCAGACCCTCCTCGGACAGGACCGAGTTTCACACAGAGAATCTGCCCCGAGGGGAGAGTATCAACAGAGGAAACTAGTCCAGAGGAGGACCATTGTTTTACTACCGTGACCAGACACGTGTTTCGACTCTAATGAGTCTCATCAGTGGTCTGATGGTAGATATGGCGAAAGGTGTCAACCCATGGTATCCAACCAAGAATCAAACCACTCTGTGAGTGGTAGATTCTGTTGGCATGGGAGACTACTCTCATCTGACAATCCCAAGAGGACATCTGTGAAGGGAAACTCTTTGATTTAAGGTCTGTGTGTTTTATGATTTAAGATTTATGTGTTCTTACTTCAGTTTATCTGTGAATACTTAATATTGTTTTCTTTGTCCATTTATTACTTAGCCATTGTAGAGTAGTCCCTCTTTAGGGCGAGGGCCAGATGTAAAAAAGCAAATCGCTGCTTATTCTACTACCCTCGTTAAATAAAGTATTGTCATTGTCATTGTCACCTGATTCTCAAACAACTGCAAAAGAGATCAAAGGTGGCTTTATGCACCAGACCCGTTACAACAGGGTATAACAGGGTCTGCCTGTCACGGCTGTGTGTCCTTGGATGTTTTTTGTTCTTTGCAGTAAGTGTGCGCGCGTTTCAGTGTGTGTGTGTGTGTGTGTGGGGGGGTATGTGTGTGTGTTTGTGTGTGTGTGTGTGTGTGTTTGCGCGCCATGTGCGTGATCGTGTATGTTTTTTCTTTCTTTTTCTTTTGTTCTTTTTTTTTTTAACCGGATAGGGTGGGTGTCCTCCGATTGCTGTCCAATCATTAAGTCGATGAGAGCTAACAATCCCCCCCAGCCCCTCCCTCCCCACACCCATCCCCCCCCCCCCCCCATTGTCATGTTTTGTTTGGTCAGCTAATGTCACTTACCCTTAAGAAGGAGTCGACGGCTTGCACCACCCTGGCGTGCTCTCTCTCCGCCCGCTGCTTCATCTTAGCTTCCTTCTGGCGCTGTCTGTCATCATTCAAAAGAACCATTGTTTCGCAGGGGAGAAAGAAGACATACTACTGTACATGCATGCAAGTACACAAGAGTAATACCAGCATGCTGCGTCACCCACAAATAATAATGATAATTGAAAAAAGCATTTTGAAGAAGAACATAATTATGAAGATGCTAAAGGATTGATATGAATAGCAATTCAACTGACTGACAACATCGAACGCAGAAGAAGAAGAAGAACTGACTGACAATGTTATGAAGAAAACTGTAATGATGTAATGGCGTGATGTAGTGGGAAGTGAGTGACGCAATACCCAGTGACTTGTTAACACACACACACACACACACACACACATACACATACACAACACACACACACACACACACACGCACACACACACACACATAGACACACACACACACATACACACACACACACACACACACACACGGTACACACACACACACACACACACACACACACACACGGTACACACACACGGTACACACACACACACACACACACACGGTACACACACACGGTACACACACACACACACACACACACACACACACACACGGTACACACACACGGTACACACACACACACACACACACACACACACACACACGGTACACACACACGGTACACACACACACACACACACACACACACGGTACACACACACGGTACACACACACACACACACACACACACACACACACACACACACACACACACAGAGTGAAAACAGACGATTTCCCACGTGGAAAAACAACAAGAACAAATCTTTTCTTTGGCAATGAATGAGTTGCGCCCCGTAAAACCAATGAGGCAAATTGGCAATGAATGAGTTGCGCCCCGTAAAACCAATGAGGCAAATTGGCAATGAATGAGTTGCGCCCCGTAAAACCAATGAGGCAAATTGGCAATGAATGAGTTGCGCCCCGTAAAACCAATGAGGCAAATTGGCAATGAATGAGTTGCGCCCCGTAAAACCAATGAGGCAAATTGGCAATGAATGAGTTGCGCCCCGTAAAACCAATGAGGCACAGACACCAGGCATGGTCAAAGGCAGCAGTGATAGGTCAACTGCGATGAGCGATTTTTGAAAGAAATATCAAGTGGACACTGCATAACATGCATATGGCAGCTCATTATTCATTTTGATGCAATGATCTCAGGTCTTCGCTGATCAACGGCGTATGTTTACCCCACAACTTATACACTAAATATAAATAAATTATTAACAAGAAGGGCAAAGCCCATACGACTCACATGCTTGACCTTGACCTTTACATGACCTTGACCTTCAGCTAAACCTAGCAATGACATCATACACTAAGAACTGCTTTACACATTTTTCCTACCAAAATACATTTGACCTTGACCCAAGGTCAAGGTCATCCAAGGTCATGCAACACAAAGCTGTTAATTCAAGACATAGGAAGTACAATGGTGCTTATTGTCTCTTTCTACCATGAGATATGGTCACTTTTAGTGGTTCACTACCTTATTTTGGTCACATTTCATAAGGGTCAAAGTGACCTTGACCTTGATCATATGTGACCAAATGTGTCTCATGATGAAAGCATAACATGTGCCCCATATAATTTTTAAGTTTGAAACAGTTATCTTCCATAGTTCAGGGTCAAGGTCACTTCAAAATATGTATACAATCCAACTTTGAAGAGCTCCTGTGACCTTGACCTTGAAGCAAGGTAAACCAAACTGGTATCAAAAGATGGGGCTTACTTTGCCCTATATATCATATATAGGTGAGGTATTCAATCTCAAAAACTTCAGAGAAAATGGGAAAAATGTGAAAAATAGCTGTTTTTTAGACAACATTTATGGCCCCTGCGACCTTGACCTTGAAGCAAGGTCAAGATACTATGTATGTTTTTGGGGGCCTTGTCATCATACACCATCTTGCCAAATTTGGTACTGATAGACTGAATAGTGTCCAAGAAATATCCAACGTTAAAGTTTTCCGGACGGACGTCCGGACGGACGGACGTCCGGACGGACGGGGGGGACGGACGGACGGACGACTCGGGTGAGTACATAGACTCACTTTTGCTTCGCATGTGAGTCAAAAAACCAAACACCAACAAAACTTATTTCCATAAAATCATCCATTCTGCATTCGTACTACACATACAGGTAGAGTTTTGTTTCTTTCTCGGGTTTCGGTGGGTTGAGACAGCCGACTCTGCGCTCAAGGTTGATTCTCAAAATGTCCTCTTCCGCGTCTGAATACTGAAACACACACACACACACACACACACACACACACACACACACACACACACACACACACACACACACACCATTAATACACTAAAACAGACACGTGGACAAAAGGGTCTTTCCTGGCAAAATTGTATAGGCATAGATAAAAATGTCCACCAAAATACCCGTGTGACTTGGAATAATAGGCCGTGAAAAGTAGGATATGCGCCGAAATGGCTGCGATCTGCTGGCCGATGTGAATGCGTGATGTATTGTGTAAAAAAATTCCATCTCACACGGCATAAATAAATCCCTGCGCCTTGAATATGTGCGCGATATAAATTGCATAACAAAAAACCCCAAAAAATAAATAAATAAATAAATCCCTGCGCTTAGAACTGTACCCACGGAATACGCACGATATAAGCCTCATGTTGATTGATTGATATAAAGCAGGGCCGGACCCAGGGGGGGGGGGGGGGGGGGGGGGGTTCCAGGGGTTCCGGAACCCCACCCCTGGAAAAAGCATGTACCTTGCTTTGAGTGTTTTTTGTTTTTTTTTAATAAATTTTGTGTGTGTCTCTAACAAATTTTATTCGATGTGAAATCCGATGAGAAAAAGGTACCCCCCCCCCCCCCACCTTCGCTGATTTCCCCCCCCCCCCCAAAAAAAAAGGAGGAACCCCTCCCCTTACAACTCATTTGGTCCGGCCCTGTAAAGTGATCAACTTGCATATATATACATGATACTGTAAAGGCCTCGTTAAAACAGCTCGCCTCACTGTCTCGGATCTGGCCAGGCTTTTATACTTGACATAATTATACGCGTGCTGTGGTGAGTTTTTGATGGATAAATTCAAGTTGCACGAGGTCATCCATTTGGACATGGCGGAGTGCAGAGTTGACTCCGAGAGACTCACCAGAAGCATACCCAGAGTGTTGTCGTTGTAGTCCCCGAAGCGATTGTTTCGCTCCATGATGAGGGGAATGTCTCGCAGAGGTTGTAGACGCCGCATGAACGAGTCCTCTGGTTTCATGGACAGGTACCAGCCTGAACAAAACGGTTTGCTTTGTATTACTTGTGATCAAGCACATCACAGTCAGACTGAGAGACCTATGGGTCGGCGGACGGACAGACCGCGCTGGACAGACAGCGTGACAGACACACAACACATACACACGCGAACTTATTCATCGAGGCACACAAACGCACGCGCATACACTTTAGCTCGCACACAAAACGCCAAGCACACACACGCTGGAGTTCATACGCATACATGCTTGTGTGCTCATACACACACACGGACAGACACACACAGACACCGCGCGCGCGCGCACACACACACACAAACACGCACACACACGCGCGCGCGCGCTCTTCAACTCTCTCACCCAGTCCAGGACCCAAACAACCAACGCATCACTCATCAATCAAACAACCAACCAACTAACCAATCGATCACTCGATCACTCATTCAATCAATCACTCAATTGATCGATCGATCAATCAATCAACCAATCAATCAATCAACTAACCAACCAATCAATCACTCAATCACTCAATCACTCAATCAATCAATCAATCTAAATAACACACCGTCAAAGCAATGGATGGGGTAGTTGCACAAAACTCCTCCATCTACGTACACGTCCTCCGTTCCGTGGTGTTTGTATTTCATGGCCGAAAACAACCCTGTTGAGAAAAAAACAAGTCGCGTGAAGCGATACAAAAACATTTAGTCAAGCTGTCGGCATCAAAGTAATAAGATTAACACTAACAAAACAGACGTTGCCGAGACTATATTAAGATAGTCTAGGCTAACCACACCTAAAGACCGAGACGGGTCACGCTCGTCTCCGCGTAGCGTGCGAACGCAGTACTTACTTAACCTATTTTCTGTAATTCTGAGCACATTTTTAGAGTAATCATGACATATGTATTTATTTTTGAATTGAGGAGAAATTGAGGAATACGATTCAATCATATTAAAATCTATTAGTGAAAACTCGATTTTAATAACAACTTTAATGAGCACACTAATTAACTAATGTTTACGCTGCCAGGCTGACATTCAATCCCATAGTCCGGACTTCATCGAAGATTGATTGACCAAAATTTCAATCATTTTGATTGAAAATTGAGGGCGTGACAGTGCTGCCTCAACTTTCACAAAAAGTCGGATATGACGTCATCAAAGAGATTTATCGAAAAAATGAACAAACTATCTGGGGATATCATACCCAGGAAGTGTCATGTGAAATTCCATGAAGATCGGACCAGTATAGTTTTCTCTGCATCGCTCTACACACACGCACGCACACACGCCGCGCACACACGCCGCGCACACACGCCGCGCATACACACATGCACCCCCACCCTCGTCTCGATTCCCCGTCTATGTTAAATCTGTCAAAACTTGACTAAATGTTAAAACACCCTAAAGAAGAAATCCTTTGAAGTTATGAGAGTAAAATCAGAAGATAAGCAACATTCTCTGTGTTAGAGAGACGGGAATAATCCCTTACACGTAACAAGAAGATTAGGGACATCCAGATTCAACCTTCGTCAGACGAACATTCGTCGGTGGTGGGGATTTCCTCTCTATTTTTAACTTTGTGCCTCAATGCGCATGCGCTTGGTTTTTCGCGCCCACCACTGCTTGCCGAAGATCGGGATCTGCGTGGTGAAAAAGGCGTGTTTGACGAACCTCAATCAGCAATCTTCGTGAGTACTTTTAGTCCTTTTCCATAAGGTTGAAAATATGTTTTATGTGCGCAGTGTTAAAGTTTAATATCTTTACGACGCTTCTGTGGACTGTGCATCTGTAAACTGTTCATTTTGGAGGCATAGTGCATGAACACGGATACCCACACAAAACTCAGAACTTGAGTCGACGGGCGACATATCCTGCCAATTATCTCCCTTGATCTCTCTTGCACAAGACACTTGTTTCCACTAGGCCTATTTGTTTTAGAGTTGGGAGATTTTACAGAAATGAATCTAAAAATCGATTTTTTTTTTCAGTGTTGCTTGTGTACCCAGCATATTCAGATGTCTGGAATATTCCGATAAAAAAGACTCGTCTATATAACACTACTCGTCATCTCTGTTTCGAAAAACAGACGAACGCGCACGAAGAACTTCGCGTAGATCTGGACCGACATTGGAAAGTGGTGACCGTGACGGGTGTGACGTCACCACTTCAACAAACTCGCGAAGATCGGAACTCACGAACTTTTGACGAAGGCAAATCTGGATGTCTCTAATATAACTAATATTTTTCGTGTTAAAAAAAAGAATAGAGATCATTACAAATGATCAGAAGAGAAACACAGAAGCGAATCGTAATTTTCGGTGAAAGAAAAAAAAAAAAAAGAAATCCTACTGTTGGTGAAAGAAAAGAGAATTGTTTGAACGGGAAGGAGTGTGTCAACATTGTCTTCCCTGCCAAAGGTAATGTAGCTTTACCTGGGATGGCCATGGACATTCGCAAAGCAGTTCTGATGGGCATGTCTGGGGTGGTCTTGGGGTGACAGTACTCGGTGGTCATGTGGTTCAGGTTGGTCACTATGATGCATAGCTTCTTGCCATACTTCTGGTATAACTGCAGCCAACACAAGTCAAACAGGTCGCGTGAAGCGATATAAAAACATTTAGTCAAGCTGTCAGCATCAAAGTAACATATTAACACCAAAAATCAGTCATCGCCGAGACTACGAGACTATTTTAAGATAGTCTCGACTAACCACACCAAAAGACCCAGACGGGTCACGCTCGTCTCCGCGTAGTAAGCCTCCCGTAAACCATCACAGAGTTCCCCGAGCGTCTACATATAGTACAAGCATTAGGGGCGGATCAGTTCATTTTATGGGGGGGGGGGGGGGGGGGTTCCAAAAGTATATTGTGAAGATATGGGTGTGAAGGCGCAAAGCGCCTACCTTGCTAGGAGGGTCCGGGGGCATGCCCCCCCCCGGAAAATTTTGAAAAAAAGGATGCAAAATGGTGCAATCTGGTGCATTCTGAGGATGATCATTACCAGTTTCAGGCAGCAGATTTTGTCACTGATTAATACCCCAAAAATTGAAACTCAACCCAAAAAAACACAATTTTTTTTGTTTTTTTGTTTTTGTGGCTGGGGGGGGGGGGGGGTTCCGGAAACCCCAGAACCCCCCCCCCCCCCCCTCGTCCGCCCCTGAGCATACTTCCATTTGAACGCTCACCGAACGGGAACATCCTGGCTGCTTTCTGTCGAGCGTGAGAAATTTTCAAAGAATTTATTTTCGTGGACTTGGTCCTCAACAACAATGGCGCCTCGTTTTGGTGCTGGACGGCTGTTATGAATACCGGAATTCACGCCCGGACAGTAAGCCTCCCGTAAACCATCACAGATACTGTCAGGCTTTTACACACAGTACAAACACCCTTCCATTTGAACGCTCACCAAACGGGAACATCCTAGGTGCCCTACGTAAAGAGCGATCAATTTTTAAAGAATTAATTTTGCAGATTGTCTCGAACACTTTTTGGACCCATCCTGAACTCAGGTCAAACATGAGTTAGTTCCCTTCGGGTCTCATTCTATCGATGTAAACTGGCGATAGCCGTGTATCGATGATTATCAAAATGTTTTTGGACCGTGGTGCGTTTTTGCGCTAGACCTAACTTTTAAAATCTAAACTAATAAATTGACAGCTTGTTACACAAACATTCTTTAATCATAAAAGAATTCTTTTTTCATCAAGACAAGATCAGTACAATTCGAAGTTGTGAAAGTTTGAAAAAAGAAAAGCCCGGAAGCAGGGTCACGCAAGGGTCGAAGCAGACGACGGTTTATCAGTGCATATCGCCGTTCCTCTCAACAGTCAAAAGCCATCGCTAGAGTTCTTGTGAACCACAGCCGTTTGTTTTGTGCATAAAAACGTGCTATCTCTCTCTCTATATATATATATACGACTTGTGTGTGTGTGTGTGTGTGTGTGTGTGTGTGTGTGTGTGTGTGTGTGTGTGTGTGTGTGTGTGTGTGTGTGTGTCCGCGATGCACGGCCAAAGTTCTCGATGGATCTCTTTCAAATTTGGTGGCCATATTCAGGTATTCCCCGGACACAACCTGGTCGATGAGATATTTCAACACGTGCTCTCAGCGCGCAGCGCT
>NC_090256.1:1663313-1702295 GCF_037325665.1 Littorina saxatilis | reverse complement strand
TTTGAGAAAGACAGAGAGAAAGGGGGTGAGACAGACAGACAGACAGACAAACACAGAAAGAGAGAGAGAGACAGACAGACAGACAGACAGAGAAAGACAGACAGAGAAAGAGACAGAGAGACAGCGAGAGAGAGACAGACAGACAGACAGAAGGAGAGAGGGTGGATTTCTTGAATGTTCACCCAGGAATGACCAAATACATTGAGATAGGCAAAAGTCAGTTCTGGCTACGATAAACGCAGGGTTATTATGCATTGTCATCATTTTCACGAGTTTTCATTCACAAGCACCTGGGAAATAAATCTCATGTTCCCCGGGGAATAAATCCCCGGTTACCATAGTTGCAGGAAGCCCTATTACATGGATAATCAAAAGCAAACCCAATAGAAACGCTCGAGGATTCTTCGGCTCTTTTCATTGGCGTTTCCCCAGACCTAAACAGACGACACTGCTTCGCCAAGTTCCAAATACGAACTGGCAAACTGGCAAATGTAAACAAAAAACAAAACTACCTCATCAAAGGTCATACATTTATGCTTTATCGCAAACAAATGAAACCTATCGATATGTTTTATCTTCTCACAAAGTCATGGAGTGCGTGTATCTCTGTTTGGAGACTTGAAACACGAACGTCAAGTTTAAGTCAAACCAATTGACCCCTGACACACACATTTTGACCCGTGCACAAGACGTTGTATCGATAAACTAAGCGCAAATAAAAAAATAATAATAAAAAAGCAAAGAACATAGCAACAAGAAATGAAGACATCTGACAAAGCCGAGCAAGCAGAATGACAAGTCTAATGAAAAACAGAGAGGCAATGAGAAACAAGATCGCGATTATCTTTCCTTCGCGGCACGACGCAAATCGTTTGTGTCCTTTGACCCAATTCGTGCAGTGCTGCACGATGCAAATCTTCTGTGACCTTTGACTCAACGTAGCTTCAATATTCGATTACTAATATTTACCACTGAAAACCGAGGGGTGGAATACCGAGAGGGGCAGGGTGGTAGGGCGATGGTGAAATGTAATAAAGAGACACGTGTAGCAATAAGAGAAAACCGATTCTGCAATAGGCCTAACACAAACAAGAACAAAAAAAACAACACTGACCTATATGAATATTTAATCAATAATATGATCGTCTGCGTTGCAGGTGTGCAAGTGAAGGGTTGGGGGGGGGGGGGGGTAACTTGATCATTAATTTGTGTGTGTCAGTGTTTGTGTTCATGGACTGATTGTGAGGGAGGGGGAGGGTGGGGTGGGGTGTGTTTCAGGTTTTGGTGTGGGTATGAAACGAGCAAAACAATACCCACACCACAAAATCTTGGAGGCAAAAAACACTCGCCGTCGCATCATTTTGTCGGGAACATACCATTACGTCCCAGTACCATTACGTCCCAGTACCATTACGTCCCAATACCATTACGTCCCAGTACCATTGCGTCCCAGTACCATTGCGTCCCAATACCATTGGGTCCCAGTACCATTGCGTCCCAGTACCATTACGTCCCAATACAATTACGTGCCATTGCGTCCCCGTACCATTAGGTCCCAATACTAGTGAATTTAATTTCTGAGATGTTACTGTAGCAGTGTAGCGACACGTTTTGTAATAAAAGTGCGTTTTGTAATAAATTTATTACAAATCGTGTTCGGATTACACAATTTTTATTACAAAACGCGTTCAACACGATTTGTAATAAAAATTGTGTCGGTACATAGCAGTATTTCACAAATAAAAATAAAATAAAAAGATGTGTACCTGTTTGTCGAGATGAGGTGAAGTGGAAAAAAATAACAATAAATATATAAATAAATAAATGTTTGTTCATGGGAGAAAAAAAAATCCTTCACGATATAATCAGAAACTGCAAAGGATATTGCATGTCAGTTTGTTTGTTTTGAGGTTTTCTGAGGTAACCATGTTCTTTCTTTTAAAATGAACTGAAGCACGCTAACCTAAACCGAAGTGTAAAATTAATATATGCTTTAGCGGTGCTCGACACAAAGAAAAATACCGAAACAGTACAGTACACCGCTTTGTATTCCACTGTATGTAACCGAGCATGACATGACTGTAGGCTTATAGACGATGTTTAAACCCGTTTCTGAGAAAAGCTAGACTGACTGTCCAGTCATCGAACCTTCAGCACATAGACACCGAGACACACAGATAGCGAAACCCATACACGCACAAATGTAGACACAGACACCTACATACATACGTACATAACACACACACACACACACACACACACACACACACACACACACACACACACACACACACACACACACAAACACGCGCGCGCGCGCAAGAATATACATACATGCACAATCAGTGACATAGACTAGTTCTACATGTCACGATGTTTCAATAACAAATCATTTCATTTTTTCTTCCTGTTTTATGACTGAACAAACACAACCGTATCTTTAAAAATCAACAACAGCATATTCTGGTTAAATCCTGGTTCGTATGTACATATTTAACATTTAACATATTACTCTGCAACCCTCCTGCGATCAAAATTCCTTTTGGATTCATAAATCGAAGACACTTGAATTAAATATTATTGGGCGAGAAACTGTTATGTTACTTTACATAAACAGGTACTGTAAGTAACACACGCCTAAAAAAAAAGGAACATTATAAAGGCCTTCATCATCATTATCATCATCTCCACAATCATCATCATTATCATCATCTCGTCGTCGTCATCATCATCATCATCATCATCAATAACAACAACCAACAACAACAACAACTTTTTTTTGTGTTACAAAACACAATAGAAAAGAGAAAAAAAATGTGTCAAGTAAGTGCATATACAGGCTTCAACATTATTGCTACGTAAATTTATGCAATCTTGAAGCTTGAAATTACTCGGATAATATAAGGTAAGATACTCCGTACTTATAAAATCCACTGTTCATTTTCATCCTTTCGCTGACCTACTCTGTCGTACAATATCCATGCCACACACACACACACGCACGCACGCACGCACACACACACACACACACACACACACACACACACACACACTGCCCAATTGTGTTGGGACGTAATGGTACGGGGACGTAATGGGATTCCTTTATGGGACGTATCGAGATGCAATTTTCTTGGGACCTATCGACACGCAATTTTGTTGGGACGCAATGGTACGGGACGCAATGGCACTGGGACCCAATGGTATTGGGACCCAATGGGATTGCTTAATGGGACGCAATGAGACGGCATTTTTTTGGGACGCAATGGTACTGGGACACAATGGTACTGGGACGTATTGGCATGACCCCATTTTGTCCGCACAATATTATATGCACCAACAACCGGAAAGAAAGGTGACAATGGAAAAAGACTCATCTTTGCTTCCTGCGATTCCTTGCCCCCGACTCGAACGTCGCACGATAATCCACATAACAGATCTGTTGTGAGATGGTCAACGCTGACTGTGCAAGCAAATCACCTCGTTTGAAATACGACAATCCCATCGCTCGAATGCAACATATGGGCACTATCGTCTCAAAGGCGCTTACTGTTGGTTTCACACACCACTCTGTAGTCGGAACCTACAGAACTTCGCATCCTCAAACCTGACATACTTGTCTCAACATTATAAACTCAAATCACACACAGTAAGTTGCTTTCGCACGCCAGCTTTGAACAACGTGCTGGGGCCCCGAACATGCATTATAATAACAGAACTCGCGTTTCAAACCATGGCTCCCTGTGTTGATTTTTCACTTAATGTTGAACCACCAAAATGATGACAAAAACGATGTTTGATGGTTTGTTGCCAGACCAGCTTTTTTGTCGGTCCTCGGGGGGCATATCGACTTTTGTTTCATATTTATTGACCGCGGCCTTCGGCCTTGGTCAATAAATATGAAACAAAAGACGATATGCTCCCCCTCGGACCGACAAAAAAGCTGGTCTGTCAACAACCCATCAAACATCTTATATTATTGGTGTGGTTTAAACAATGTTTTATTTCAATTTACTTGTACATACAATTTACATAATTTATTCATCCATTCATATTTGTTAATTAACTCTCTTTACCGGTGCATGGCCTTACCAAGGAAGATCTTGTCGATCCTTTCGGAGAGGAAGTCTTCAATTTCATAGGAGTTGTAACCCACAGCCACCAGTCCTGCAAACATGCCGCCTGCACTGGCCCCCGCAATACTGTTGACCTTGTCCATCACTCCTATCTCTTCCAGGTACTGCACACAAAATAATAATAATAATAATAAGGGTATTTATAGGGCGCAAATCCTAAAATAGTTCTAAGCGCCTTACAATCAATCTTAGACATAATAATCTCAATAACAGCAACTGTACACATAAGCGCCTTGCAATCAATCTTAAATATAATCATCTTAATAACAGCAACAATACACATTTAAAAAACCCAAAATACAAACTTTAAATAAATGGAAACACAATCACGTACACAATACATATTTCAAATAAATCGATCGTTACACATAATGATGGGACACTTTCGCTCGCACACACACACACACACACACACACACACACACACACACACACACACACACACACACACACACACACACACACACACACACACAGGCACGTGCGAGAACATACAAACGCTCATTAGAGCAAAATACCAAAATGAAACCTCTTTAAATATGCCAGGTTATTTACAATGCTACACAATGTAAGGGGGAAGAATTGTTTTCCTCGCTGCAGTGAAGACTGAAGAGATGAATTTTTAACTGTATATAGTTATTGTCATAGTAATCGTCGTGATTCTGAAAGCAGCAGCAGCAGCCGGCAGGGTCATCATTGTCAATACCGCCATCATATCTAGAATCTCCATCTCATCTCAAGTTTTATATCGATTATTACAATTTTAATTTTAAAAAGAATTTTGATATTGTGGACGACAAAGTCAGTAACTAGTTTTAAAGCTTCCAAGCTGAAATGCAATCCCACAGTCCAGGCTTTGTGGAAGATTGCTTGACCGAACTTTCAATCAATTTGAATGAAAAATGAGTTCGTGACAGTGCCGCCTCAACTTTTACTAAAAGCCGGATATGACGTAATCAAGGAAATGTATCTAACAAGTGAGAAAAAATACATTTGAGGGCATCATCTGGAAGAATCTGTATGTAAAGTTTCACCCACACACACACACACACACACACACACACACACACACACACAAATACATACACACACACACACACTCTCGCACACACACACGCACACACGGACGCACGCACGTACGCACGCACGCACGCACGCATGCACGCACACACACACACACACACACACACACACACACACACACACACACACACACACACACACACACACTCACACACACCATTTCTGGAAATCAAGGTGACAATTGTAATCGATTTATAAGAACAGATGTTGCTGTTTAACGTGTGTGAAAGAGTAAGTGTGATCGAAAGGTCGTAGGTTCGAATTCGGGCCGGGACGGACACGGGTCAACTTTATGTGCAGACCCAGAGACGGAAGCCATGTCCCACCCCCGTGTCATCACAATGGCACGTAAAAGACCTTGGTCATTCTGCCATAAGTGCAGGTGGCTGAATACACCTAAACACAAAGACACCTGGGTAGCGCGACTCCGTTGCTGCTAGCTTTCCACTGGGAGGAAGCGACCCGAATTTCCCAGCAATGGGACAATAAAGTAATGAAAATGAAAATGAAAATGAAATGAAAATAATATTAATTCGGTTAAAGGATTAAAATGATCGTTGGTTACTGGCAATACAAACCATGTACTAAATTTGGTCAGTTTTGTTGCAGTGTAAAATCATGTATAGTGGGGCGGCTTAGCCCACATGTTCAAAAGAATTATGCATTTTGTTATACAAGCACCAAATTTGGCACAGATGTACATTAATATGTTGCGAACATTTTCAGATATTGGGCCACTTGAAATTCTCTCTATATGTCCGCCATATTGGATTTCAAAATGGCCGCCACTTGAAATCTACATTTGCTATTATCTCTGGACATAATGGAGCTAATGACTTGATTCTGGTGTCTAAATGTATGTTTTGGGGGGCAAGGAATCCAATGGTACCAATTTCAACTTAATATTATCTATCACAGTCTGTTATATAATTGTATTTGGAAATTAGCTAGGCAAATATTGGATTCAACACAATACTTTGAAAAGAATGTCTTAGTTCTGTAAATGTCTTAGGTTATACTGACATGCTACATGGTCTAGTATCTGAGGCTAGGTGTATACTGACATTCTACAATGGTCTGGTATTTGAGGCTAGGTATGTACCGGTACTGAAGATACGTGTACATAAACAGTGTGATGTTAACAAGTTCAGCATTGCCACAAGTACATGTATGTTGTTGACTCATCGTCATGTGCAGTCCCCTTCACACACACAGAGGGCTGTGCACTGAAGGGCAGCCTTTTTGCACTTGCAGCGCCTCACGCACCCTTTCTTGCACTTGCAAGAAACCAGCCAAATGCAGCTGTGAGCTGCTTCAGGTAGCCTGGTCCAGTAAGGTGTGTACTGTCCTTCTCCAGTCCTTGACCAACCCCAGTTGGTTGGTGGAGGGAGCTCTGGTGCTGGCAGCAGTATCTGACCCCACACATGTCCACCTTGATACTCTATCTTGCGAAGATTTTCCTCCTGGCCTTGTCAATGTCTGTGCATTTGCTGGTTCGATCATACAACAGGATCACGAACTTCTCGATCATGCGCATTGCATCGTCTGGTATGTCACACGGTGCAGAGGACAGCAGCAGCAGCGCCTCAGTGAGTTCTGGCAGTAACGTCCAGACTGCACACGCAGTCTTCTTACCACGTCTAGCAAAACTAGACACAGTGTCGCATCCAGTTAGAGCGTGGAACATTGGCAGTGCACGAGCCTTCTCTCGTCCCAGTCCAGCTGCTATTTAGTGTGCTGCTAGGTATCGGAAACGCTGGCCTGTTCCGAATGCCAGCCACAGTTTGTCTTCTGGTTGCAACTCCTGTACCAGGGACACTGCCAGCACCACATCATCGGTGTCTATAGTCCGGATGAGTATTGCATGGTGTCCATGCTGGGCTGCGTGAGATGCATGCAGCAACATCAGACTGTCAGCTTCTTCATGGTTACATGGGGCGAGTGAGGTCAGATCTGGCAGTAGTGGCTTGCTGAGCACTGCCTCTCCATCAGTAATGATGAGTTGCTTGTCCTCCTGGTCGAACCATTCAATGAGAGCTGCTGAGAGGAACCTGAACAGCTCGGTCTTGTTGCTGTCCACTCGTAGGAAGTTCTACCAGTTTCCTGGTATGGCTGCGGCAGCCACCACACGTGTCCGCACGCCTTGTCCCCGCTTTGCACGTGTACTACCTTTCAGTGAATCAGCAAGATAAGTATTCCAGACCAGAGCCAGGCGTGACACTGTTTTCGGCTTCGTGGACATATATGGGATGACGATCTGTTGTGCATACTCTTCAGAGGTCTTTGATGCAGCCGGCTTCAGCATCTGGACGATGGCTGCTCCATCAAGCACAAAACAGGTTTTGACAGGAGTCTCTGTCTTTGCGTCGGAGACTTCTTCCAAGCATGTGAGGAGATCACTCTTGGTACCAGTGCAGAGGCTTCCACCATCAGACAATGCAGGAGGACATGCCTGATTCTCGTGACGAAAGAACTCCTCAATGTTGCCATCCCTCGTCTGGCAGTCAATGAACATGTGTGCGAAGAGTTCACGGTCATTCCTGACGGAGGCGAGCTGTTACTGACCTTTGCTCTGGCTTCTTGGAGTGGAAATGCTGAACACCTTCAGCTTGTTACGAGGAATGGGGTCGTCCACTGCCTTTGTTCTGTCCAACAGACACTCTCTGGTGAAAGCCTCGAACTGCTCTTGGCCAATCCTCTTGGCATCCATCACGGTCTCCACGACAGCAGGACCTGCTATCTCCTTTGTGTCCAGTTTGACTACATCCTGACACTCCTCCTCGAATTCGGGTATCCATCTCCTCTATGACACTAACGAGAGAGCAAACATCTTTCACAAATGAGGCCTGTACGCTTGGCGTCTGATCATGATGACGTGTGTCTGCTGTTTGCCGTCTCCAGTGTTGGTTCCCATCCTGGAATTCTTCGATCACCCTGGCAACTTCTGGTCCCGCAACTATCCAGCGACGTAGGGCACTAGGGTTGTCAGTGAGCCCAACTGCTCCACCGTCTCCTTTGATGCAGCCATTATTCTGCTCATGTGCCTGGTCAATCGGGATTGAAGAGAACACTCTCTGTGTTTTCTGAACGGTGAAGTGGCTTTCCCTGCATTTCCTGGATACATCTGGGTGTTTGGTGGTGAGTTCGGCCATGTCCTTCAGGTGCACTGGTATCCACCTAGCATAGTGGGTGTGATCCAGTGCTCTGTCAGAGCATCGAGGTACATAATTAACGATCCCTGCCTGAGAGAACGCACATACACTTGAACCAACAGTTCTAGTTCCAGCACGGTTGCCCAGTAGTGAAACTAGGGGATGTCTTCTCCTCTCTGGCAACACCAGTCTTCAAACTCGGGAAGGTCCTCTGCATCCCTGGTTTCTCCCAGACAGTAGTGCTTGTAGGCACAGTGTTGCAGGATGTACAGTGCTGCTGCAGTCAATGTCAAATGTAGATCATAAAGCAGCCATGTAAAGTAAAGCAGCCATTTTGAAATCCAATATGGCGGCAAATACTTGACAATACCAAGTGGCAATTGGTACCATTGGATTCCTTGCCCCAAAAAACATACATTTGGATACCAGAATCAAGTCAATAGCTGCATTATGTCCAGAGATAATAGCAAACGTAGATTTCAAGTGGCGGCCATTTTGAAATCCAATATGGCGGACATACAGAGATAATTTCAAGTGGCCCAATATCTGAAAATATTGGCAACATATCAATGTACATGTGTGCCAAATTTGGTGCTTGTATAACAAAATGCACAATTATTTTGCTACGCTGCTGCACTAGTAACATACTCCCAGAATGCGTCAGACTGTACCGATTTTAAACTAGATTTTGAAACAATTCTGGGGGACCCCCTACTAGTTTTCAAAGATTGTTCTTTAAATCTTTAAATGCTTTAACAAAAATGACAAACCCGAACAGCGCCGCAGTACGCCAGTCCCTTGTTGCCGCCCCCCTCAAACACGAGGTTGTGGAAGGCGAAGTGGAAGTCCTCTGGGCGGACCTTGGAAGCCTGGTGGTCCACAGCGTCGTGGAAGGACGAGGAACGGTCGTAACGGCCCAGCGGCTTGAACGTCCTTCTCCCTGCAGGTCACACAACGCTAACCTTCATTCACTTGGCTTGACTTGACTTGGCTAACCTTGACTTGGCTTGACTTGACTAACCTTCATTCAGTCGCATGGTAAACGTGGCTTTCTTTCTTCCACGTAAAGATCACTAGATATCACAGGATATGGATGTTGGGGTCAGGGTAGCTCAGTTGGTAGAGCATTGGACATGTGATCTTTGGGTCATGTGTTCTAATCTTACTCTTATGTGCAGACTCAGAGCCGGTATCCATCCACAGCGGCACGTAAAAGACCTTTGATATTCTGCCACAGGTGCAGTTGGCTGATTACACCTAAAGTGGCAAACACCTGGGTAGTGCGACTCTTCTTTCTGCTAGCTTTCCATTGGGAGGAAGCGACTCAAAATGTCCAGTAATGGGATACTACATCAATTGAAATTGAAACGTTACCAACCGAGCTGCAGCATTATTAATATGGCGCGAACATGTCTTAAAGAAGAGCGTCAACCAGAATATCAACTACAACAATTCATTTTCCAAACTACAGAGCGTACTGATCACGTCGTGGAACAAATTCCCATTTTATGATTCTTCCACGTTCCCACAAGAAAAACCACACAAACAAGAAGAGCAAACGCTCGATCGAGTCACTTTCGCAGTTCTGAATATTATATGAGGCATCAGATGGACAGGAAGAAATTGCTATTCACAACACAATGAGTCACGTTCACATAAAATTTGAGCCCGGTCACTTTTATAGTTTCCGAGAAAAGCCCAACGTTAAGTTGTGTGTTGCCGAACAGAAAAGGCTAGTTATCTCCCTTGTTTTTCTGATAACGTTCGTAAAAGGCTACAGATGTAAATACTTTGATGTAAAGAATAATCCTACAAAGTTTCAATCACATCCGATGAACTTTGTCAAAGATATAAAATGTCTAATTTTTCCTTTGACGCTGACCTGTGACCTTGAAAAAGGTCAAAGGTCAACGAAACCATCGTTAAAGTGTAGAGGTCATTGGAGGTCACGACTAAACAAAATATGAGCCCGATCGCTTTGATAGTTTCCGAGAAAAGTTTGTCAAAGATATAAAATGTCTAATTTTTCCTTTGACGCTGACCTGTGACCTTGAAAAAGGTCAAAGGTCAACGAAACCATCGTTAAAGTGTAGAGGTCATTGGAGGTCACGACTAAACAAAATATGAGCCCGATCGCTTTGATAGTTTCCGAGAAAAGTCCAACGTTAAGGTGGTGTCTACGGACGGCCGGCCGGACGGCCGGCCGGCCGGACAGACTAACACTGACCGATTACATAGAGTCACTTTTTCTCAAGTGACTCAAAAACCCAAGAATACCTTGCTTGACCCCATGGTTTTTAACACTTCACCAAACATACTTCTCTTTTCTTTTTCGACATTGAAGCTAGAACTGAAAGAAGCGCAAACTTTCTTGTCAAGAAAAAACACACATAAACCAATACATACCTTTCTTGACCCCATCGTTTTTGATGACATCAGTGAGCACAACAGGAGGCTTCTGTGAGTTCTGTTGGGGATTTCGCATGACAACCACCATCTCTGGCTCAACGGAGTCCTCTAAATTCGAATCTTCTTCCTCCGCCAACATCACCTCATGCTGAGCATCGTTCGGCACAGCTTTGGATTTGGTGACAGTTACGGGTGGCTGCTTGGTGATAGCACCGGGTGGTGGTTTCGTGATACCCAAGCGTAATTTGTGCCTCAGAACCTGTCCTTTCGTTGTGGCGTCTGTGCCGATTGTGTCGAGGTTCGTCTCACTGCAGGCTGTCAGGTGTTCCGACAGGTAGCTCGCTCGGGATTTTTCGAGGGACAAAAATGTTTTGTTCTTTTTGGGCGCGTGAAAATGCTGGGGGGCAACCTCGAAGGTTGACTGTTTGGCCCCCATGTTGAGTCACGATCCACGTTCCCGGAGATATAGTCCTGTGACTTATATGTTTTGATGACTGTGTACTGTCCGTCCACTGTACTAAACTTCCCAGCACTTTTATTGAACTTCCCTACTGACACACTTGCTGTCAGACTGAGACTCTGTATACGTAGTGCTGATGACAGAAAATGTGACGACTGAGCATGTGCTGCGCACTACTGCCTGTCGACTATACTATACCCGTCGCTCTTCTTGCATGTCTGTTTACTTCGTGTTGCACGCAAAAATTGCGCGACTTCCTTGCCGCGTGGATTGACGAAGCTGTTTTATTCTCGTGACTGAAAACACTGCAGTGCGTGCAGTTTTATTCTGTGGGTTCGACAGATCGGTCCAGTAGTTTGGTCTCAATCGCTCTACACACACGCGCACACACACACACACACACACACACATACACATACACACACTGGCACACACACACACTCACACACACACAGGCACACACTAGCACACACACACACACACACGCACACACACACACACCCGCTCGGCTTTTTGTCCCCTCTGCCTCACTGATTTGGTTTTGTGTTTATTTCGTCATTATTTTGTTAGTAAATAGTGAACATTGCTTCAATGCCGAAGCAAAAAACATCATTATTGGTTGTAATTTGCTACCAATTTTAAAACCCGAATATCGTATTACATAGTAATTTTGACAGCAGTTCAAATATGTACATTTACCAGTTCCATTCAGCAGACTTTCAGGTCTTTGTGACTGATTTCTGGCCAGGAATTCATCACGCTTTCTGTTGTTCATTCGTTTCCTGTGACATTGATCAGCAAACCAGCAAAGTGTGTGTGTGTGTGTGTGTGTGTGTGTGTGTGTGTGTGCCTTTGGTTATATCGGTTTCTGTTGTTGTTGATGAGTACGTTACAAAATGTAGTCAGTATAATTATATACGTTTGCACCATACCTCATCTCCCGTGAAATATCAACAGAGTTCGAAGTTTCAGTTTGTCAATCTGTATAGTATGATTTGTTTTCAAATACGTTTTGTCTTTCTTTCCTTGTCCTGGTTTGTTTACAGATCATCGTCATTTTTTTAATCTCGGAAGATCTAACTAGTGTTCTGAGCATCGCCTAAGTAGACATCAACAAGCATGTACATACTTGAATGATCTTGCCGTTGTCTATCTTTTGCGATATCATGTCCATTTCCACATCGCAACATTATTGAATATTTGTACCAGTTTCAATTTGTCTGATAGATGTTGAATGACACAGAAATAAAACGATTTCTTCGTGAACTTCAATTTAATATATCAGGTGTACGATACATCTACACATTTGTGTGTGTGTGTGTGTGTGTGTGTGTGTGTATGTGTGTGTGTGTGTGTGTGTGTGTGTGTGTGTGTGTGTGTGTGTGTTCTTGAACATAACTACACCCATGTGTTTATGAGTTACATGATTATATATATATATGCGTTCAGTCAGTCTGCATGTTTCCTTTCACAAAATAAGACACAACATCAAAAATGAATACAGATTTGATCTGCAAGGAGGAAATATCAAACCAACCCACACCCCAAACCTAAAGCAGCTCATGACAAACTTTTGGTACACACTTTGCAAAATAATACTCTAATTTCTAACCAGCTGCATTACACGCTGCCAACAGAGAGAGAACAAGTCGCGTAAGGCGAAATTACAACATTTAGTTAATCTGTCGAACCCACAGAATACAAGAAACTAAGTCCATCTCACGATGAACACGAGCCGAAATCATATGCACTCGACTTATGAAATAGAAAGAAATCAAATACGACGAAGAGAAGAAAAAGTTTGAAAGTACCATTGAACTTCCATGTCGGCGTGTGGCTGAGCTTAAAATAGGAATGTTGTTGCAATCTGTTAGGCACTTTCCCTTTTGACAGGTAGTTTTTGCATGTACAGCAAAACACGGCCTTTTTTACAAATCCTAAAGACTGTCGGAAACTTTGCATGCTCTCTTGTGAACGCCATGTGAAACATTGATTCTGAAACAAAAATCTATGGCATGAATGACAATGGAAAGACGGTCTCTCTATGATTCCAAGTTCATAATGACAGTTATAAAGTCCTGAATTTAACAAATCTGTAGATGAAGTAAAATCATTTGAATGTTGGCTTGTTGAAACTTCATAACAAACAGCCACCTCGTCTATATCATTATCTGAAAGAATGCCAACTTCCTTTGAAACACCAACATTTGTATGGAAAACTTCTGTTTCTGTCATCTTTGATTTCATTTGACAACTTGGACTGATGGCATCTTCCAGAGATATATCCATTACTTTCAACTTGCGCCTCTTTGTATTCCTGTAAGCCTGCCACTTATTTATAAAAGGAAACGTTTGATACTTTTACCAAACAGTTAGTAAAATGCACGATTTACCTGTATTCGTCTTTAAATTCTGCAAGACTGAAGCGAAAGAGGTCTGTCTCAGTTTTGTCGTCAGTTTGTTGTGTACATTTACACACGCACAACGAACAACACATGCACAGGCCCGGGGGAAGCTCTCCTTTCTTATGTCCGACGATAGACGTATACATGTAGTTTACATGTTTATTAGTCATCTATTTGATAGATTACGTGTATGATATGACGGAGAGTCGCATCGGTTTGATGCCGTGAACCCAACCGTGGCTGTGGCTGTCGTTTGAAGTAGCCTACTTCTTTATAAAGATTCATTTACATTCTACTTCTGACCAAGGCATGTTTGGTACCTACTGAATCCTTGTTGCGTGTAGTTTTACGTGGCACGTTGCCCAAAGTTGTATTCTTGAGGAGCATAAAATAAAACGTGTTACAAAGTTATCTCAAAACTCTGCAGTGACTGCTCGCGCAGCAGGTCAGCTAATTATAGCACACAGCCTCCACAGACAGGTTTCGAGCCGAGACCATATGCACACCGGTGACACTGTGACGGTTCCCCTACGCTTTGTGTTCGGTGCCCTGACCCTTTGTGTTCGGTTCCCACTCGGTTCCCACACGCCAAAATTCGCGGACAAAACATCCATTTATGGTAGTATTACGCAATGTTGCTCTCTGAGAATGGTCTTGTTAGATCTGTGAGTGTTTACACTACATGCCTAGGTGCTGTTGGATTGAAGGTTTTTGATATTTTAGCCGTTATTAGGTAGAATGCCTTCCACTTTACTGCAAAACTGCATAATTCGTAGCATCGGCAAGAAATATCCTACCAAAAAATGCCTGCTTGGAACTGTCCGTGGTCCAGCAAAAAGTTCAACATGTCTGTAGCAGACAGCCCAAGTTTCAAGATTGTAGGGCCATCCAAACAGCCGTAATAATAACAAGTCGCGTAAGGCGAAAATACAATATTTAGTCAAGTAGCTGTCGAACTCACAGAATGAAACTGAACGCAACGCAACGCAGCAAGACCGTATACTCGTAGCATCGTCACTCCACCGCCCGTGGCAAAGGCAGTGCACGTGGAATTGACAAGAAGAGCGGGGTATTCGTTGCGCTAAGAAGGATAGCACGCTTTTCTGTACCTCTCTTCGTTTTAACTTTCTGAGCGTGTTTTTAATCCAAACATATCATATCTATATATTTTTGGAATCAGGAACCAACAAGGAATAAGATGAAAGTGTTTTTGAATTGATTTCGAAAAAAAAATTTTGATAATAATTTTTATATATTTAATTTTCAGAGCTTGTTTTTAATCCGAATATAACATATTTATATGTTTTTGGAATCAGCAAATGATGGAGAATAAGATAAACGTAAATTTGGATCGTTTTATAAATTTTTATTTTTTTTTTACAATTTTCAGATTTTTAATGACCAAAGTCATTAATTAATTTTTAAGCCACCAAGCTGAAATGCAATACCGAACCCCGGGCTTCGTCGAAGATTACTTGACCAAAATTTGAACCAATTTGGTTGAAAAATGAGGGCGTGACAGTGCCGCCTCAACTTTCACGAAAAGCCGGATATGACGTCATCAAAGACATTTATCAAAAAAATGAAAAAAACGTTCGGGGATTTCATACCCAGGAACTCTCATGTCAAATTTCATAAAGATCGGTCCAGTAGTTTAGTCTGAATCGCTCTACACACACACACACACACACAGACACACACACACACATACACCACGACCCTCGTTTCGATTCCCCATCGATGTTAAAATATTTAGTCAAAACTTGACTAAATATAACAAGTCGCTGTCGAACTCACAGAATGAAACTGAACGCAACGCAACGCAGCAAGACCGTATACTCGTGGTCCACCGCTCACGGCATAGGCAGTGAAATTGACAAGAAGAGCGGGGTAGTCAGATGACATCAGTATGTGTGTGTGTGTGTGTGTGTGTGTGTGAGAGAACTCAGAACTCAGAACTCAGAACTCAGAACTTTATTACATAAGGATAAAGGTTTTAGGCTTAGCCTAATCTTCCAACCTGTCCTTGGAACATATACAGAGAATAATTGTAAACGAAAGCAAAGACTGCGCACATACACACACACACATCCACACCCACGTATACACACACACATGCACACATAAACTCACACACACACACACACACACACACACATGCACACACACACATGCACACACACATGCACACACACACACACACACACACACACACACACACACACACATATACACACACACATGCTCGCGCGAGAGAGAGAGAGAGATAGAGAGAGAGAGAGAGTGAGAGTGAGAGAGAGAGAGTGAGAGAGAGATTGACACCTTTCCAGATCACTCCGGTTATGCGACACTACCGCGAGCGTCTCTACCGCGTGTCACACTACCGCGAGTACGACACTACCGCGTGTAACACTACCGCGTGTCACACTACCGCGAGTACGACACTACCGCGAGTATAACACTGCCGCGTGTCACACTACCGCGCGTACCACAACCGCGAGTACCATAACCGTAGAGAGAACGCATGCAAACTTACTTCTTGTGAGTTTGTGTTCTAACTTTGATTGGAAGCAACCCATTCTATATGTATTCTGATAGTGTGTTCTGATCGTTTTGAGTTCTTGGTTAGCATGACAAACATTGAATTAGTGTTCAGAGAACAGACCCGGAATTTTTGTTTTATATTTCAAGGAAACATTTCAACCTTTGCCTTCAGCCATGGAAGTCATAAAATGACACGCGGTAATGTTATACTCGCGGTAGTGTGACACGCGGTAGTGTTATACTCGCGGTAGTGTCGTACTCGCGGTAGTGTGACACGCGGTAGTGTTACACGCGGTAGTGTCGTACTCGCGGTAGTGTTCTGTTTCCGTACCCGCGACAGCGGCAGCGACAAAAGAAAACGCGCGCAAACGCGTGACGTGTTTCCGTACTTGCGTTTTAAACATGCGGTAAAATCTGTAAACTCCCGCGTTGCCGCGCGACAACGCGAAAAAATCGCTCCAGGACCCTTTCAAAAAAATCGCGTCGCTTGCCGCTTGTCGCGCCGCTAACGCGTCGCGCGTGTGGAAACACTCCTGGTCATTTTCTATGTGCTTGATTTTCGTCGCGCCGCTGGAAAAACGCTGTCGCGGGTACGGAAACACAACTCTCTCTCTCTCTCTCTCTCTCTCTCTCTCTCTCTCTCTCTCTCTCTGGGGGTCTCGCGAGATCTTCGAGCAGCAGGGCGGACAATTTCGAGCTCTCGATTTAACTGAAAGAAACGCTCAATATTTCCGTAAAATGCAAGGTGTTGGACTCCCAACAGCTCTTGAGGGTACACTGGAAGCCCTGCTCAAGGAAAACACCGTCTGTTCGTGGAAAGTTAGTGCTGAAGGCACTAAAACTACAGTTGTCCTGCGACTTATGTCAGCTTCTGACTCGGACCGGCCAGCCATGACTCAGCATTTTCGCCGAAAACCGCCAAGCCAGCTTCAGCGTGACAGGCAGCGAGCCGAAGAACGAAAGAGAAAGAAAGAAGAAGAAACCCGTGACGAGATTTTGAAGGCAAGTCATGACATTTCTTCACTGTTCAAGCCTTCCATTGTTTCGAGACCACACATAATTCAACAACAACAACCGCAGGAATGTGAAAATGACACACAACACAGCGATAGTGACATTAGTGCACGTGTCGCACGCACGGCTGACACCATTTCGACTGGGTGTGATAACAATAGATAGGGTGAAGCTGACGCCGTGTGTTTGTCGCCACTGGCCACTGAGTCGCGTTGTGTGTCCTCTTTGGATACATGGTTATTAAAAACAAAGTCTCAGACAAGAGAATGTACACAAACACTGGATACAGCAGAGGAAAAGGCATCTGACCTAGGCTACAGTCTGCCAGCTGTAAAGGAGTATGTGTCAGGACTAAAGGACAGATCAGCTGTGCGTGCAGTGAAAAATGTGCACAGAAACAATTCTTTCCGAGTGGTTCATGACAACTCAGGTGACAGACAATCACTGCTTTGTGAAACCGACGATTTTGTGTTGGTCACCGATTGCAGTACTGACGGAAGTCCATGCATGTACTGGTTGATCAAGCAAGCAGCTCGCCACATGCCACGAGAAGAGCAGGAGTACATTGACAAGCTTCGGCATGGTTCACCCGTAGACAGGAGAAAATTTGACGATCAACTTCGATCTGCTCTTCATGAAGTGTCTGCACTCCGGGATGTGACTAAATTTTACCTCGGTTGACAGCAAAATATCGGATATCGTATCGATGTTGTGGGTGTAATTCGGGACTTTTGTTCTCATGTTGACATTTGGGAGAACAGTGTAATTTGCATTACACAGAACAAACGGACAATACGAACACTGACGCGGAAACTACCATGTCGGGAAAGGGATGGACATTTTGAACCATCCCTATGATCGGTGCATTGTTAAACGATTCATGGTTTCGAAAATATATGTACACCGATTTCCCTTCCCCTCCTTCCCTATTGCAAGGGGCCGATGGCCTAGCAATTAAACTTTCGTATTCGTATTCGTATTCTCTCTCTCTCTCTCTCTCTCTCTCTCTCTCTCTCTCTCTCTCTCTCTCTCTCTCTCTCTCTCTCTCTCTCTCTCTCTCTCTCTCTCACACACACACACACACATACTGATGTCATCTGACTTACTTGGTATCACAAAAGGTGCTGCCTTGCCGGTTTTTGCTGAAAAATAACTCCGAGACAATTAGATTCAATGAATACAATGATACAAGTAACCGGCAAGTCATAAATCCAAGAAGGTGTGGGGACCGACACAAAATAGGCTGGTTGTGGGGTCCGTCACAGAGAAATTAGGTCGAAAGTGGGGTCCGACACAGAAAGTGGGGACCGACACAATGAATTATGGGAACCGTCACGCCTACGTCACAAAAGTGTGGGGGGACCGAACACAGCCAATTTCACTGACTACTGTTGTTGTTTTTATTATTACGGCTGTTTGGATGGCCCTACAATCTTGAAACTTGGGCTGTCTGCTACAGACATGTTGAACTTTTTGCTGGACCACGGACAGTTCCAAGCAGGCATTTTTTGGTAGGATATTTCTTGCCGATGCTACGAATTATGCAGTTTTGCAGTAAAGTGGAAGGCATTCTACCTAATAACGGCTAAAATATCAAAAACCTTCAATCCAACAGCACCTAGGCATGTAGTGTAAACACTCACAGATCTAACAAGACCATTCTCAGAGAGCAACATTGCGTAATACTACCATAAATGGATGTTTTGTCCGCGAATTTTGGCGTGTGGGAACCGAGTGGGAACCGAACACAAAGGGTCAGGGCACCGAACACAAAGCGTAGGGGAACCGTCACAGTGTCACCGGTGTGATATGAGTCGCCGCTCCTGCGGCTCGTCAAAAACTGCACGCACTGCAGTGTTTTCAGTCACGAGAATAAAATAGCTTCGTCAATCCACGCGGCAAGGAAGTCGCTCGATTTTTGCGTGCAGCACGAAGAAAACAGACATGCAAGAATAGCGACGGGTTCAAGTTTAGGTCGCTCCAGGAGAAAAATTCTTTTGGATGTTGGCCTTTAAACAGAACAGTGGCTAAAGCCAAACGCATTCCTGCCACTGTGGGTTATACGTAAAACAGTTCTATCAAAACTTCAGGAGTCAAGCCACTTAAATTCAAGTCGTTCGACTAAAACGCTTGTCGTCAGAAACACGTATAGCAGCGGTAAGGCCTAAAAAAAAATAGGTGTGGTTACGGTAACCCGACCTACCCTATTTTTAGGGGCCGATCCTATAACTTTTTATTACATTTGTCAAAAAAAAAAAAAAAACGAGTGCAAAAAACGCAATGACAGCGAAAGCGCCCGTGTCGCACACTTATTTCCCTGTCAAGTAGGTTTAATTTGTACACATTAGAAAAAAAAGTTAAAAAAAAAAAGTGATTGCCTACCTACCTACCCTATTTTTTTTTGGCTATGTTACCGTAACCACACCTATTATTTTTTTTGGCCTAATCAGAGACGATGTGACTACGGCGTTCGCATTTGTGACACTCAGTTCTGCCTGTGGGCTACACAACACTTCCCAAAACTGACTAGTCACAGAGAGCCCCGTTGTTCTACTGACACGCTTGTCGTAGAAACACCTAAGAAGCGGCAGTGCTAAAAACAGAAAATGTGACAAAAGTGTTCCAATGCCTGCCACTGTGGGCTATAAAACAAATCTCAACACTTCACGAGTCAAGTATTAGAACACACCTGAAAGTACGCTGGAGTAGCCTCCCTTCCCGGATTTAGAACGCGTTTCGTGTCGTAACAGATTATCCACTTATTAGCCATATCCGTATGCAAAATAATGAAATAAACATTAGGAAATGGCAGAAGTTTACAACTATCGACATTTTCTATCAGTGCAATAAAAAACAATCGTTAGAATTTGCATTTACGACATGTCGTGCGTGAGAACGTGTCAATGTAAACAAGCACTTCTTGCCTGGCTGAAGAACCCTACGAGTCAATCTAAAACAGACGACAAGTAATGGAAAGCAGTCTGCGGATAAACATATCAAACTGCTGATGAAAAAGTGTGTTCATCCCTGCCCTGGATAAATGACATCGGACTGATATGATGACAGCGTGGCAGCGTTCACGCGAAAAGAATTTTTTCAGATTATCGCTTCTACATTTTATTGCACGTAGGCTACTTGCCACTTGGGGCAGATCTGAATTTCACACTGGAAGATGACAAATCGGTCTTGTGAGTTGAGAACCACATGTTCTTTGCCGACAGAAACCACGATGGGACAAGATGCAGATTGCGTTGAAGAGATGTTTGCAGATTATCGCATCTAAATTTTATTGCTCAGATCAATGCACGTAGTTGGGGTAGATCTGAATTTCGCAAGGGAATGACACATCGGTCTTGTGAGTTGAGAACCACATGTTCTTTGGCGGCAGAAATCACTATGGGACAAGATGAGGATTGTGTTGAGGAGGTTAATACTGACTGACTTTAGATGAAGAGTTTCTAGACCTGGTTTTTGTAGAGAGGCATCATGATGATATCCTGTTGTTGTTTTTTTAACGTTCTTGGTGACAACGCACCAGAATCGCACGAAGATCGAACTCTCGAAGAAAACAAGTTTATCGCTGAACATCGGAAATGTGGAAGTATTGCTCTTCCTGTCTGATCAGTCTCCCCGTTAAATCTACAGGCTACATTATTTATCAGGTAACTTACCAAACCGGAGTGTGTGTGTGTGTGTGTATGTGTGTGTGTGTGTGTGTGTGTGTGTGTGTGTGTGTCAGTGTGTTATGGTGTGTGTGTGTGTGTGTCAGTGTGTTATGGTGTGTGTGTGTGTGTGTGTGTGTGTGTGTGTGTGTGTGTTTGTGTGTGTGCCGGATTACCACCATTAACGCATCCTTTTGGACTTTTCTACGTAACCTTACTATGCCTGCTGTGACATTCACGAGGATTATTGTGATTCTTGGACAATCGTGTGCCTGTGCTGGACTTGCAGGAAGACAAACGGCGTCGGAACGGTATACGTGCTGCCAAGTGTGCACGCCCAGAGCGCAGTGTGAACCGAGAGTGAGTGTGTCATTGTGTGGAAGTTTTGCTTGATTGATTTATTCATGATTTAATTTGCTTTTTGGTTCAATAGAAAAATCTGTGTACGTTATACTTTGTATTTTGTGGTGTGATTCGCCCGAGTGCGAGACCCCCATCCCCGAACGCCTCTGTGGCAGGGCCGGATCTGGGGGGGGGGGGGGGGGTCCTGGGTTCCGGACCCCCCCCCCACCACCCCCTGGCCATCTGATGTACCTCTCAGAGAAAAAATATAAAACAATATGTGGACTTTTTAAGCTCTTCCCCCAACTCCCTTAGTTTATTTGGTCTTCTAAAACTATTTCAGATTATGAACAACATCAATTTTGATTCCCAGTTGCAAGGAAAGACCAAAAAATGACCTCACAAATGCAACATTTCCTCGGCTTCTGGGAGGTTTTGCCGCCCAGACCCCCAAAAGGGGCGTTTCCCCTGCACCCCACCGGGGCCTCAGCGGCCCCTGGACCCCTGCCTTCAGTTGGACCCCCCCCCCCCCCCCTCAAACGAACTTGGTCCGGCCCTGCGTGGGTAGAATTGTATACTTGTGAGTGACGTGAGTGTGTAGATGAGAATGTGAAAGTTGTTTTGGACCCAGACACACACAGCAGACTTCAACGCAACAGCTCCAGTAGATTAGGTATTACTCTTAGCAAAGTTTCAGCCTGACAAAGAAATTCGAGTGACACAGCTAATGGCTGTACTTGTTATTTCTCTATTAAAACAAATGTATCAAGATCTTCAGGCCCCAAAAAATAAATTGTCTGTTTCTAATAACATGGCTAAACAAAATAGGGTAGGTAGGTAGGGAGTTTTTAATTTTTTTTGCCAGGATAGAATACTTGATAATAATTAAATGACACAAAGAGACAAAACTCGCTATAGATAGATTTATTAAAAAAACCCACAAATGTGACAAAGGATATAAAATGATTGTTTTACCGGGTCTGGAATCTTCAGTAGTAATTGCATAAAAAAGTCTGATATATCAATTATCATGTTAACTTTTTTTAAAATAGGCGCGTTAAATCCTAGTCTGTTTGTTTTTAATGGACAAAGCAATCAACCCTTGGACTGACAGAAAAGATGTACTGTATTTTAAAAATGTCCAGTTGCTTAAAATTACTTATTTTTCTAATTGGAAGAGAATATGCACTCTTTTGTGTTCAAATGGGTAGGGGGGGTAGTAAAAGGATCACAGTTCAAGATTGTGCGCGACAAGAGGTGTGTTTCTTTTAACTGTGACGAAGAGGGATAACTCAACTTGGTATCTAACACTATTTCTGAACACTGTAACCACTTTAGCACTTTTAATTTATTTTTTCTGTCTTCCAAACTTCTAATTCAGCTTCAAAAATGAGAGAAAAAAAGTGGGTTTTTTCTGAAGTCAACAACTAAATCACTATGTTGGATAGTCTATTTTGCTTCCCTATTTATCGTCTTAAGTTTTTGATCGTCTGATTACTTTGCTTTTCTATTTGGAAGATAATATGCACTCTTTTCTGAAAAATGGGTAGGGGGTGGGATAACTTAACTTGGTATTTAACACTATTTCTAAACACTGTAACCACTTTAGCACTTTTAATTTATATTTTTCTGTCTTCCAAGCTTTAAATTCAGCTTATAAAATGAGTAAAAAGGTTTTTTTTTCTGAATTCACCAGTTAAATCACTCTGATGGTTGTTCTATTTTGCTTCCCTATTTCTGTTCTTAAGTTTTGATCATCTGACTACCTCGCTTGTCTATTTGGAAGATAATATGCACTCTTTTCTGAAAAATGAGTAGGGGGTGGGGGTAGTAAAAGCATCACAGTTCAAAATTTTGCGCGACAAGAGGTGTATTTCTTTTAAAATTGGTGAAGAGGGATAACTCAACTTGTTATTTAACACTATTTCTGAACACTGTAACCACTTTAACACTTATAATTTATGTTTGACTGTGTTCCATGCTTCAAAATGGGCTTCAAAAATGGATACACAAGGTTTTTTTTCCAAATTCACCTGTAAAATCACTATGTTTGATGTTCTATTTTGCTTCCCTATTTCTCTTCTTCAGTTTGTGATCATCCGATTGTTTTTTTGTTAACATATTCACAATACAATATCACAAATTCTTCAGTAGGGTTTGCGTGAAAAAATCTCATACCTATGCTCAAACTTCAGTCGTTATCTCAAAATTTTGCGCGACAAGCTCTATTCATTTTGTTTTTTCCTGATAAACAAAACACTGAACTAACATAAAAACAAACCTTTAAAACTGCCTAACCACTTTGAAATATGGCCTCAGGTGTGTTCTCCAGCCTTAAAGTCCTTTCTTTTTACTGGCACACCCGTCGACACGGACCCGATATAAGCAGTGTTAAAAAACAGGTGATTATTTTGAAAACGAGAAGCCGTCGATTTTTGAGACTAGCTTTCCATGGTGTATGGTGAAATGGTACCCCAAACTGCTGAGGTGCGTTGCATAGAGCGTTTCGATCTGTTCGCGAAGAGACAAACAGTTTTCATGTTGTAGGAAACGCTATGTTCGCGGCGAACTGTTCGCGGCGAACTCAATTCTACCCTCTCTACCTATTTTCAAGTAAATGGACCCATCTCTTCGCTGACAGCCGAGTCAATGCATGTATATTGGGGGCGATCATCCGAACAGTCGCTTTGTACTTGGAACAGCCCTCCCTACCCGCACTGACAAAAGTAGACGAGTCCAATCGCTTACAACTCAGTCCATGAGTACATTTTAGGGGTGACGGTATGCAGTGGCCCTCAGGATATCTGTGTGTGTGTGTGTTTGAGTTTCGTACCCCACGTGGAGAAGCAGGGCCTTTCCTTTTCTTTTTTTTTTGGTGGTCAGATTTGACAGTTAGATTTCTTGTCAAGTCAAGTCAAGTCAAGTCAAGTATTTTATTGTTTTGGGCCCAGAGGGCTTTGAAACAAAGATATAACTTTAACAAAAAAAAGGTAACAAATCAGACAGTTAATATATATATGTATACAAATTGAGCGGACAAATACAACAATACTATACGACCAAATTAAATTGGCAATATACACTTCCATACATGCAAACAAAAAGAAAAATAGGTTTAACAAAATCAGGTAAGAAATCAGGCAGATAATATGTATACATTAAGCGGACAACGATAATATACAGCCGAAGTAAATTGGCAATACCATTATGCCATGCATCTTTTGTAAAAAACACAAAACAAAAGCATGTATTACATATATACATTCCAATAAAGAGACTAGATATAACGCTAACATACTAAAATCATAACATTGGCTACAAATCTTGCTAGCTTCATTAGTTTTATCTTAGATTTACAATTCATTAACTGTTCATATTTTAAACAATTTGGGTGAGATCGGTAATAAGGACTAATTAATTTTCTTCTTTCAGACACTATACTTTCGTCGGTACAACTGAACAAATAGTGAAACTCATCACCTAATTCATTTTTATCGCACATGTCACACAATCTTTCATTTCTAGGAACATTAAAAAATCTGTGCTGATGTATTGGCAACTTATGATTGCTTGTTCTAAATTTTGCTAGTTTAACTTGGAGTTTCCTAGGCAACCAAAGCAAATACCTTTCCAGACAAAAATCCTTTTCATATATTCTGTAATTAAAACACAAGCTGTTGGCATTCACGTCAGTGTTCCATTCCTGCAGGAATTGATCTCTTAGCCTTTGTTTTACAACTTTTTTAAAACCTGAGACGGCAAGACTCTGAGTTGTCCATAAATATGATAGACCCAACTTATTTAACATAGTATTGACATGCGACAACCAGGGCAATTTAACGTTTTGTACATGGTACAACTTCAAATGTAGTTTTAACATTAAACAAGACATCTTATTCGCACCATCGTTCATTTCTTTCATCAGTTTATACCAATAAACCAGTAACTGACATTGTACCTCAATTCTAATTGGATAACGACCAAGCTCTCCGTAAGCCATACAAGTGGGTGTAGTTTTATATACATCAAGAAGCATTTTTAAAAATCGCAATTGAAACCTTGACAATATGTCTAATGAATCATATCCCCACACCTCACAACCATACAACAAAATTGGATGTACACACTTCTCAAAAAGATCCAATTGCACATCAATTGGTAAATTTAGTTTTCTACATTTTCGAATTAACGAGAACATTGCACGGTTACCAATCAAACATTGACGTTTCATGGCATTATGAAATTTGTTATTATAATTAAATAGTACACCTAAGTACACATAGTCCCAAACTACTTGGACAGGTACTCCATTCAAGAAAAAATTTGGGATATTCCGTATTTTCCCCCGCGAAAAAACAACTATTTTTGTCTTTTCAATATTTATGCTTAGTCCCCAGTTCTTACAATAACGATCTAGTCCATCCAGGGCTTTTTGCATTTCTCCAGGTGTTTCGGCGAGTATAGCAGTATCATCAGCATATATTAACAGGAACAAATACATATAGTCATTAATGCGTTCAACATCTATTTCTTGGGCTCTTTTCAGGGGCAACTCTAGGCTGACATCAGGAGAGAGAGAGAGAGACAAGAGAGAGAGAGACAGAGCAGAGAGAGACAGAGACAGAGAGAGAGAGAGAGAGACAGACAGACAGACAGAGCAGAGAGAGACAGAGACACAGACACAGAGAGAGAGAGAGCCAAGAGAGACAAGAGACAGAGAGAGTTCTTTCTCTCTTATGCCTTATTCTCTCTTATGCCTTCTATCTATCTATATATATATACGACTTGTGTCTGTGTGTGTGTGTGTGTGTGTGTGTGTGTGTGATTGATCGCCATGCACGGCCAAAGTTCTCGATGGATCTGCTTCAAATTTGGTGTCCATATTCAGATACACCCTGCACAAAATCTGGTCGATGAGATATTTCAATACGTGCTCTCAGCGCGCAGCGCAAACCGATTTTGGTGTTTTTTGGGGGATCAACTTCCATAACTCTTCCTTATCTTCTCCATGTTTTCAGCGTTTACCTCCCTTCCTTCGTATGGTGCAGTACGGTATTAGGGGCATCTTTGGATATTCCCGGCGTTCTGTTACTATTTTTAGAAGGTCACCGCAGTGTCCAGAACGCTTTCCTTGGACCCGTAAGTTGTCCTCACTGTAAAAGTGCAAAGGTCGAATCAATTTATAGCCACGCGAAAAATACACTGTCATCTTTCTCTATATAGTTATACATATAGATATATAATATACGGCTTCTGTGTGTGTGTGTGTGTGTGTGTTTGTGTGTGTCTGTAGAAAACACCTGTGGACTGTAGAGTTCTGTTTGTGATGTGGTATGGCTGCTTTTCTGAGTCAGTATGTTCTGACCTTCCTCTGAGAAGCCATATCAGACTAAAAAGGGCCTAGAGATAAGCTCTAAATGTTTCATTCCTGTGTGAGTGGACTTCGCCTCCAAAGGTGATTATGGTGATTCGGCACTCGATTACATTCGGCGTCGTCAACATGAATGGGACTCGACATGATATGATCATGAATGGCATCATGGTCACTGAATCATTTTCGTGCTGTTCCCATTCCACGAATCTGGGAGGGACCTAAGCTTGGAGGATCCATGGTTCGGTTCATTCAAACGGGGGGTGGGTGTGACAGGGAGACTACCGCCGCCCTTCACAGTAGACTCTGCAGAGTTGTGCGCCTTAGATGTTGTGAGATATTTATAGCTCTTTATAGCTCGCAAAGCAACACTGTCATACACAGTCGTTCGCATACTCTCGCACAGCTACAAAGGCCACCCTCCTCCTCCCAAAAGAGACAGACGTCTCAGATATGGTAGGCAGAGGCTGGCTGTCTAATCTAATGTATACACCTAAGGTGACACATGGAATATATGAATGTAACGTGGCATTAACTATAAGCCTAGCGCACGGGACACACGCGACCTCGGCCCCGCCGGCGGAAACACGGCAGGTGGGCGAGTGCAGCGAAGGAAATGATTTGTTCATAATAAAAATAATAGTAATAACAATAATAATAATAATAGTAAATAATTAAAGAGTAAGGAATAACTTACAAGTGCACGGGCCACACGCGATTTCGGCCCCGTCGGCGGAAAACACGGCAGGTGGGCAGGTGCAGCGAAGGAAGTGGTTGGTTCATAATAATAATAATAATAATAATAGCAATAATAATAGTAATAGCAAATAGTTTGTAGCTTAATGAAGTAAGATGTGCTATGCCGAGATCATCCAGCTAGATTAATATGTAGACCTAAGATACACTCATAATACATGTAACGTAGAACATTTACTAACAATAAACACATAGACATTTACTATTGATATAAACATAGATACACATAGTTTAATATGGGGAACCTTAGATGGTTGTGGTACGAGGGAGAGAAAAAAAAAAAAAAAAAAAAAAAAAAAGATAGAGGGTCGGGAACCCTGTCCTTTCCAGGGCCAAGGCTCTACCAACAGACCTCTGGGTTCCTTGTCCTTTCGACGGTTGGCAGCAGGAGGGAGGATTGGGGGGAGGTCCTTCTAAGGTCTGAACTGGATCTGGCTGGGCCTATGCCTCCAGCAACCTCAGAGCCATTTGGCCACAGACGATTTCAGGAATGGGGGTGGGCCTGACAGGATGGGGTGTTTGGGGGTATCCTTCGAAAGTCTGAACTGGTTCTGGCTGGGCCTGCATCTCCAGCATCCTCAGAACCATTTGGCAACAGACGATTTCAGGATGGAACGGGTCAAGGTTCTCATCGGTATCAGGCCGAGGGACTGATGAGGTCGGAGGAAGTCGTGTAGACTTAGTCCGTGGGAAGTCCTGTACTGGGAGAGTGTT
The DNA here is from genome assembly GCF_037325665.1 of Littorina saxatilis. Taxonomy (NCBI): domain Eukaryota; kingdom Metazoa; phylum Mollusca; class Gastropoda; order Littorinimorpha; family Littorinidae; genus Littorina; species Littorina saxatilis. The sequence goes on along the minus strand of NC_090256.1, from coordinate 1,674,250 downwards.
GCCATCTCCGGGGTCAGAGGTTGGCAACCTGCGAAGAGGTGGTGGAAGTCTAGGGCCATTCCACATTCGCAGCGGGGGAAGGTGAAGGAGTAGTAGGAGCTCACGGTGCGAATGCGCCGGAGCAACTGCATCTCCTTCAGGGGGAACGGGTGATGGTGGCCCTTTCTGTCCGGAGGCAGCGCTAGCCATCCGTGCTTTGTGCATCTTTCCTTGAGGGTCTCGCCATACCCTTTTCTCACAGCCTTAGCCAGTTTGCCTTTCGCTTCTGTGACCGAATATTTCAGGTCTAGGACCGGGCCCTCGGAGAGGGCCGCGGCTTTTGCTTCTGTAAATAGCCTATCCTCTTTTTCTCACCCCCACCCCAGAGGGGGTTCCAGAGACACATCTCTGGCCTCCTCACCTGATCCCCTTCCCATGCCTCTGTAGACAGAGGGTGCCATAAAGGCGTTGATGAATAAACCGACATAAAGTCGCAGCCCTGTACATATGTTTTTAACCGGCCAGTATAGGTCCTAGGGAGGACCGGGTTTGCTTTTCGCCAGTTGACTAGCCGCCGAATCCACAAGTACGTAGAGGGTGCCTCGGCTTCTCCACCACGACCCTCCTTGGTCTGACACTCACTCCTTTGCCATGATCAGTCGGATGCCACTTTTCACAATTTTATTCTAAAGTACCAACAAATCAAATCAATTCCCTTCCGGAATAGCAACGTTCCACGTTTCTTGAATACAAAAGCATTTCTGCCTCGGAATGAAAGAATAAATCTCTACAATCGTGTATCTCCTGCAAGGAATTGATTTTAAATCCTGTTCTTCCAGCATTTCCATTACGGAAAGTAAAAGTTTTTTTTTTTTTTTGCTCATCTTCACCCAGGCACACATCGTAGAGCTTCGGCTCTGATATCTTTGACCCAAATTGCTTTAAGCAGAGAGGTCGTTAAACTGTATTTTCGTCGCAAAGCAACACCTGTGGATTGTAGAGTTCTGTTTGTGATATCGTAAATATTCTGCATCAAATTTGGTGGGCATATTCAGGTGGACCCCGGGCACAAACTGGTGGATAAAAACCGGCGAAGCCGGGTATTCCTCTAGTATCACAATAAGCCACAAGGGTCACTTTCTGCACGCATTCTTCTCTCTCTGAATGTTTAGGGTCGGCAGCCTTTTCAATCATAAGTTCGATCTCGTGAAACAAGCAACACACACACACACACACCCTCACATACACATGCACATATATTCACCCAGGAACACACACACACACACACACAACCTCAAACACCCCCCCCCCCGACACACACACATCCACACACACGAACATAATACTTTCACACACACACACACACACCACCCTTAACAGACACTCATATACACTAACGCACACACACACACACACACACACACACACACACACACACACACACACAAGCACACATACACACACACGCACACACACACACACACACATATGCATTTATTTATTAAGGAGATTTCTATAGCGCATAACTAAAAGCACTATGCACACGTGCACACACACAAACACACATACACACACACGTGCACACACACACACACACACACACACATACACACACATATACACAAACACACATAAACAAGCACAAACACACAGACACTCACACATACACTAACGCGCACACACACACATGCACACATACACACACAACACACACTCAAACACACACGCACACATACACGCACACGAACACACACACTTACTACACACACGCACACACACACACACACATACATACTCGCACAATCACACGCGCGTGCGCGCGCATACAAATACACAGACACACACACACAGACACACACACACACACATGTATGCACACACATATATATACACACACACACACACATGCCCAACCACAAACACATACACATACACTCACACACCACCCTCAACACACACACACACATACATACCAACGCACACACGGACAAACACACACGCGCGCGCGCACACACACACAAACATGCACTTACATACACCCAGACACATACACACACACTGACACATCCAGACGCACACACACACACACACACACACATACACACACGCACAACCTTATACACACACTCACACACACACACTCACACACATAAAACACACACTAACACACACTGACACACACACACACACACGCAAATACACACATGTATGTATGTGTGTTTGCGAGTGTGTGGGTGTGTATGTTTGTGTGTGTGTGTGTGTGTGTGTGTGTGTGTGTGTGTGTGTGTGTGTGTGTGTGTGTGTGTGAGTGAGAGAGAGAGAAAGAAAGGGAGAGAAAGAAAGGAAGAAAGAGAGAGAGAGAGAGAGTCAACCGGAAAGCTCAGTACAGTGCAATAGTTTTTGGCGTGCCACCTCTCAGGTACGTTACAGAATGCTCCAGAATGCTCCCCGCAAACCCCCGTTTCCTAGACCATTCTCGGCGAGCGTTCGCAATTGTTACGCTATAGTACCGAGCGCTTGCTAACGCTCGCGAGCGCCACAACAAAACTATGCGTTGCATAGAAAACATTCGCAAACGTTCTGTGGCGCTCTGCCTATGCAACGCACCCCTGATGTGTGCACAAAGCCTTCTCTGTACGTTTTTGAGTTGCGGCTGGGTGTTTGATGTGTATGTTGCACCATAATTGTCGCTGAAACAGAAGAAGGAGAGAACATCTTGAATGTTAATATCGCGGTTTGACTCGATTACACTCTGATTTGTGCTAGGCCGTGCAGCTAGTACAAATGAAATTGACTCGACTACGTCCGCTTTTTATGATGTAGTTTTTGTTAACTATTCAATTTTAAACAATTAATTAAGGGCTACAAATGAAGAAAAAAAAAACACACACTCAAACAAAACAAAAACACGAACAGGATTGGTTTCACATGATAACAGTATATTATACAACTCCTGTAATGCAACCGAGGGGTGGATTAAATCTAGTTGATTATTTTTAGACAAGTGAGAAATTAGAACGAACTACTTTGATTACACCAAAATCACACGTGGATTATTCGAAGTAAGAATAAAGAGGGCTAAAAAATAATCAATACTAGAATTTATTTTTAGAACATGACATCATTTGAAACCCAGACGATTGGACCCTGTTGCGGAAGAATACAACGTTGACTCAAAACTGTAACAACAATGGCTGACGTGTATAAAGTACACGCATACCTCGCCAGGTTTGTTTTTGTGACTAGTCGACAGACGATGCCATTTGCTTTGTGTGTGTTTTTGTTGTTGCTTACTGTACATGACATACATTACGTTTAAAATCCAGTTCTTTAACAGGCAACAAACCTTGCAAATTTCCAGAAGCTGCAATCTGAAGCGACCTATCTCTGATTCTAGCAGACGATCTCTCCAATGTTTAACACAAAATCAGCAAACTCTCCTGTCACATAGAGCGTCCATTATATAGCCTAGTGCAATGTTGAAATGAAGTTACCGGTCTGAAACATTACAGGCCCTTCAATCAGGGGTGGGCTTATGATATGCTGGGTGATCTTAGAATAACCCTTTTTAGCGGATGAGCGTATGATACGAAGAGCGGGGCACGAGGTGAGTGTCTGCAGAAAAAAATGTAATAACTCCTAAAATACTAATTATCCTGCAACCATATTACAGTTGTCAAAACCCGAAATGTAGCGCTACTTATTCACGTTGCTCTTTTTACAAAAAAATGCGTATCTATTGAATAACTATCCAAAACACAAGGCAGGTCGCCGATTTGTGGTCGGGTGCTCTTATGAAATACCCCCTGTGCGCTTATGATAGCTTGATTTTTCGGATCGGATGCGCTTATGACTGTTTTTTCGCTGCGCTGCCTAGTGTTTTGCTTGATGACCTGAATGATCTCATTTTACAGATCATGGATTATAGATGTTACCACTTTCTTGCTACCTTGTTGCTACTAAAACGTACACACATTATTTTATTTAGCCCTTTGCCGCGACAAGGTTTGCCGATACCTGTACTTGTCTAGACAGTGACGTCATTCATAGATGACGCCAATCATAAATGACGTTTGTCAAGGGAATTTATGCTTTCAAGTGTTGCTGCTTCCAGTGACAGGAAGGTATAGAGATATAGAGAATACTACATGGCTTGCTGTGTCGTACCAGATTTACACGAGTTGTTTTTTTAAATATTGAACTGCGAGCGAAAGCGAGCTGTTCACTATTTGAAAAAGCAACGAGTGTAAATCTGGTACGACACAGCAAGCCATGTAGTATTCACATTCTGTTTATCCTACATACTGTACTTACGTGTGTTTTACCGAGAATGTCCTGCATTCGAGGCAGCTAAATTGAAGACGCTTGTTTTGGAACCTCGATCTCTTCTAAAGCCTCGTGCAACCTATTACGTCAAAGCAAAGAAACGTCACTCTGAAAGTGTGGCGTGACGTGTTAGTTCTAAAGATTCATCGAGGGTAATTAGCGAGCGCAATTTGTGTTTCTATAATGACGTTTGTCTCGGTGACTTTGGCATCATACGCAGTGGAAAAACAGGTCCCTGCCAGACTTGCTTGACATGACCTCATTTACATGATATACACACGTGTGATTTGAACGATTATTATCTCACGGGTGTCTCTCTCACGTATGTAGGATAAGATATAGTTCTCTGCTTCACCAAATGTACGACCAATAGTGAGATGTTTTGTGTCTTTTTATACTTCCTACTAATACTGCCGACAAACTAGCCAGAATTGCACTATTGCGCCTGGACAGAAAAAGGGTTAGACAAAAATGCAGCCTCAATGACATCTCTCAATTATTTCACGCTCATTATCCTAGCTAAAACACACACCACTTTCATAAAGGAATGTTGATTTGAAAACAAAAACACTAATAGGGTTTGAGATGCGTTCTGTTTGTAGATGGAGTATTCTGGGATCATGGACGGCAGTGGTATTGACCTGGACATAATCTCAGGAGATTCAAGTGGAAACTACCCAGGCTGACCCAGGACCACCCACAGTTCAATTTTACTAGAAATTTCGAAGTCGAACTTGGTTCTGAAATAAGATCTTCATGTTAGTTTTTGGATTTCCGTACTTAAGGTGTTACGAGTGTGTTCGGGTTGCGGTTCTTGCTCATGTTTATACTCACTGAGTTACTTCCCTTGGATCTGGATCTGGATCTGGATCTGGATCTGAATAACCCGCCTGGGTTGGTGGTTTGCGGGTGCGAATGCGTATACGCACGGTTCAGTGTGCTTTCGCGAAAGGGTGTGTCATATGCACGGCTAGAACTAAGATACTTCTTGATTTCAGTAAATAGTTTCATTACATGTGAACTAGTTCGTTTTTAAATGATTTTTTAGAGATCGCCAAATGGTATTGTGTGAATAACATCATTCGATCGATTGTACGCACGGCGCCGTGCTTCTAGTAGCTCAGTCCATTCCTTCTTTCCGGTGTGGAAACAGACGTGTTTCTGGCGAAAGAATCGGCGTTTTCAACTCGCCATATCTTCATATTCATTCGGACTAGAACAACGAAATATAAATTTCTTGTAAAAAAAATCCCGAGCCTTGCGACTCTGGTAGTCATTTTCTTACGCGAAGCGGCCTTTGGTAGGTACGACAGTTTTAGTCACCCAAGTATATATCTAAAACGCACGTGGACGAGTTTTCAATGGCGTATTTGAAGTCTGTGAATGTTGTGATTACAAATCATTTCGGGGCACCCCTCAGTCTATACGTACAGACAAACAAATTGCATGGAACGAAAGTTGAGAGGCTGGACTGTAAGTTGTTGTTTTGACTTCTACAAATCTCGCAGGTCTTTTATGCAAAACAGACTCAAAATTGCATTGTTCACGCAAGTGTAGATGACGAGACTATCGAAGGAATGGAATACACTTGCCTACAGATATAATAGACAGACACTGTCTGTTTATATCTATGACTTACCCTAGCCCATATGTTAGAATAAAGAACATACTTTGCTCTTTTGAATGATGTATGATTTGGCACTGTACACAGGATTTTAGACCTGCCCCCGAAGTGATTTTTCCATAAACCCGTCAAAAAGCTCACTCTGTTTTGGCCGTAAAAAGCGCCCAAATGAAGTCAATTTCTAACCTGTGTCGTGTGTTCGAAGGAGTACATCTCAGCGATGCCATTGCCTTGCAACCTCAAAGAAATATATTTTAATAACCCGCTAAATGAACGGTTTTTTAGTGTGAAATAACAGCCGGAGATTTGCTTCGTTTCTTTGCTGCGACACATAACCAAAACCAACTATATAGATCTGCGGTGACATTATGAGTTCGTTTTCGACATTGCAGTGAAGTTGCGTGGATCTTCGACTATTCCCGTTCGGTTTAATGTGGATAGAGCTTTGATTGAATGTAACTGCTTTGAAAAGTTACAACATGAGTCCTTGGGATCGATGTTTTTCGGTAAACTTCTTCGTATCCTTGACATTACTTTTGACTTGAACAGATCCAGATCGGCTGGGGCTGTTGATCGCCTACACAGATCTATATGAAGTTGACTCGACACGGCGAACCGCCGAATCCGTGCCCTCTCGTCGGTCCTACCCCCAAATCCCTTACCAGCCTCAGACCCCACCTCACCATTCTAACCTCACTGGCGTACTATGTGTGATTATCCCTTCCTCATGAAAGAGAAAGTGGAGAAAGGGGAAAAATGAAGAAATGGGTTTTTTTGGACAAATTTTTATGTCCAAAAAAGATGAGAAATATTCATAACAAATTCTTCTTCTTCTTCTTCTTGTTGCCGCTACACGTGGAGACCAGTCCAATTTAGAAAATTCAGTTTTGGGTCTTTTTCAAATCTGTTTGATGCATCTTTTCTGTGACCATTGTGGCTATGCACTGACACACAAAAAAGTGGAGAAAGGGGAGAAATGAAGATTTTTTCTTACTGCACAACAGTCAGGGATTAGGGTTACATGTTTACATGTACAGTCGAACCCACTTAAAACGAACACGCTAGTTACGAATTTTGACTTATAACGAATTAGTTTTAAGTTCCCAACTGAATACCTCTTTCTTCATGCTTAAAAAAAATGCTTAAAACGAATTCTTTATAACGAATTTACGCTTATAACGAGCACTTTTTGGATTCCCAAGCATGCATAATGTCTGTAATTTACTCACGCTTATGACGAAATCTTTAAACTCGTCCCGAGATCGACATATCATGGGAATTTGAGAAGTTTGAATACACGTGTGTCAAAGTCTTCCCTTGCGTCGACTGCTTGAACCATTGCTCAACCGATCACTGAATAAAGTTAAACTGATTACACTGTACTCACAAAACAATTTCAAATTTAGAATCAAAGTGATTGATAGCTCAGACACTGAACATGAATGACTGACTGACGTTTATTTCCTTCGCGAATACCAAAAACGAAACATCGAACGGAAGCCATTTCCAAAAAATATAGATGCCAGAGTGGTTTCCCTTGGACAAGGGAAACCACACTCTCAACGTTTGCGTTCGCCGGTTCGCGATAGTTTATCAGTCAGTCAGTGCTTTCGATTTGGATTTGAACATCATGTTGCAACAAAACAAAACAAAAACTAAATTGGCCAAGGTTTGCTACCCGTCGCCAAGGTAAGTGATTCCGGACAAATGATAGGAACACCGCGAATGTGGACAGTGTCAGTGTGTGCGCGTGTGTGTGACCAAAAACGTAACAACTGGATGAAACATCTGTGTGCTCACTCTCACTCAAACTCAACAATCATCACTCAACATGAGACACACATGAACATGTACCTGAATATGTCACTTTATTGTCTAAACGTGAAGCAGCATGAAAGTTGCGAAAGAAACAAATTGAAACACCATAAAATGTACAAGACTTAAAAAAAAAAAATTAAAAAAAAAAATCGATCAATTTTCTTAATACGAATTTTGGTTAAGACGAACTTTTTTTCCGATCCCCAGTGATTCGTCTTAAGCGAGTTCGACTGTACATTGTCAAGAGGTCAAAACAAATTTTAAAAGCTGTTGAACACTGCACTAGTGTTGCTCTAATCAAGGCGAGTCTGGAACAATAGGTCCACCCCACCAAAACGTGAACATGGAATTAGTTATGATTTTTTGGCTTGGGTACGGCCAAGTGAACAAGGTAGGAAAGGTTAGAAATAGTCATAACAAGTTCAGTTTCGGGTCTTTTTCAAATCTGTTTGCTGCATCTTTTCTGTGACCATTGTGGCTATGCACTGACACTCAAAAAGGTGGAGAAAGGGGAAAAATGAAGATTTTTTTCTTACTACACAACAGTCAGGGATAGTCAGGGATTGTTGACATGTACATTGTCAAGAGGTCAAAACAAATTTTAAAAGCTGTTGGACACTGCACTAGTGTTGCTCTAATCAAGGCGAGTCTGGAACAATAGGTCCACCCCACCAAAAAGTCAACATGGAATTAGTTATGATTTTTTTTGCCTTTTTGCTTGGGTACGGCCAAGTCAAAAAGGTGAGAGGGGTTACAAATAGTCATAACAAGTTCAGTTTGGGGTCTTTTTCAAATCTGTTTGATGCATCTTGTCTGTGACCATTGTGGCTATGCACTCAAAGTCAAAAAAGTGCAGAAAGGTGACAAATGAAGATTTTTCCTTCTTTCAAGACAATGTGTGATTTGGCACATTTTGCCTCAGTCTTTATCAAGAGCCTGTCTAACCCACTTTGAAGCTGTTAGAGACTGCAGTAGTGTTCCTTACACCAAGGCGAGTGCACAATGGTGCATTTCGACCCCCCCCCCCCCCTAATGTTCACTTTAATATCAATAAATCAATAGATATTCAGTCACAGTTTAACTAACTCATTCACCCTCATCACTCACTCATCCATCCATCACAACAACACTGTTTGATGCACAAACTGCCTGCCTTCCGCACTGGGAAGCCGCTTCGCTTCGCAACAACAACAACACTGAAAACTCGCCGGGAAATACCCCCACCACACGTGTCACACGTGTGCTTGTTTCTTCCGACTAATATCAATTTTTTAGAAAAAAAAGGACAAAACTGGATGAAAAATTCTACGGCCCCAGCAATCTCATTACTCTGAAAGGGGAACCGGAAGTGGCTGGTCCTCAGGTTTCAAAGTTGACCGATATTCCCACTAAAGTGACCTAGATCCAAAGCCAGCCATCCATTAGAATGTAGGTCCGTGCTCCCACAGTCCAATGCCGCGAATTGTTGTTACAGCCCCTGACTTTTTTATGTACGGAATCCGGTAGTCTTTTTGTTGTTGTTAAATAATTATATTGCCAAACGTTATGACATTTTGAGATAATTGAACAAGTTTCAATACACATTGGCTGAGCACCTGTGTGCTCAAAGGAAATATCGCTTGTTTTTATCAAAAACTAATTTTCAATGGTCATTCGTGCAAACCGTCACACAAACATGCGTGCCTCTGTGTCTCTGTGAGTATGCGTGTGGCTGCTTTCATAGTTAGGGTGCAGGTGTTTTTAATCATTTACCCCACACCAAAAGCCCCCCCACACCACCACCCCCCCCCACACACACACACACACACACACACACCCCGATACCTGTCAAATTCCCTCAGAATGCATGAACAATTCCGTTACCTCAGATCATCACCAGGAAAAATTCCTCCGCATCCAAAATATCAGGACTTTAGATATCAGATACCGACTTTATGTAATGCGCTTCAAAATCATATTCGCAAAGAGAGAGAGAGAGAGAGAGAGAGAGAGAGAGAGAGAGAGAGAGAGAGAGAGAGAGAGAGAGAGAGAGAGAGAGAGAGAGAGAGAGAGCTGGACACGAAGAAGGGAAGCTACAATCGCCCCAGGCCATATATATTATATTTGTGTGTGTGTGTGTGTGTGTGTGGTGTGCGATTCATAGAAATTTACTGGACAGATCTTCATGAAACTTTGCACACCAATGTTCCGACCCCCAACCCTTCACCCTGATTCAAACTCATGTATCACAAGTCCAGCGCTCCCAAATTATTTCTTTTTATCATTTTTGTCAGTCAAGATAATGGGGGTGGGGTTGGTACGGGAATAATTGTGAAGCAGACAATAAGGCAACAACTTATTTTGTTTACAGGTATTGTATATGTATACAGTGAACTTAGCTGTGTTCAAGTTTAGTTATGTTTTCTGTCGAGCGAATTTTTTTTAAATACGTTTTTACTACTAAAGGAGTGATAATTTTATGTGTACGCCCTCGAGAAACCTCGATCATTTTCTGAAAATGCACGTTGATAAGTACCGTTTTATGATAAAGTTATACTCTCCATTCATTTATATACACAAACTAATGTTTCATTTATTATTTGTAGAGCTAAATATGTCAGTCGGGATCATGTTAAGAATCGCAGTGTTTTTCGCAAAATCGTACTTGACAACCCCCAGTAAAAAAATTCTAAAACAAAAGTTAATACGTCAACCTCTTTTTTTCTTTGCACAGATGTGTCCATATTGCTTAGAGGAACCTGTGCACAAAATGTGTAATGTTTCTTTCACGCGATTTGAACACACAAGTAACCCCTTAAGAATCGCAGTGTTTTTCGCAAAATCGTACTTGACAACCCCCGGTAAAAAAATTCTAAAAAAAAAATTAATACGTCGACCACCTTTTTTCTTTGCACAGATGTGTCCATATTGCTTAGAGGAACCTGTGCACAAAATGTGTAATGTTTCTTTCACGCGAATTTTTTTTAAATACGTTTTTACTACTAAAGGAGTGATAATTTTATGTGTACGCCCTCGATAAACCTCGATCATTTTCTGAAAATGCACGTTGATAAGTACCGTTTTATGATAAAGTTATACTCTCCATTCATTTATATACACAAACTAATGTCTCATTTATTATTTGTAGAGCTAAATATGTCAGTTGGGATCATGTTAAAAATCGCAGTGTTTTTCGCAAAATCGTACTTGA
>NC_090256.1:1655813-1658313 GCF_037325665.1 Littorina saxatilis | reverse complement strand
TTAAAAAATCTAAAAGTTATAGTAGCCTTTGAAAAGTGAAAGTTTAACGTAAAGATAGTATTGAGCGTTCTGTGGCCAACTGACAAATCACCATTCTTTGCAGTGTCCACTCGATGTCGGATTTTTCTGAGGAAAACTGAATGCCATCCTTTATGATGCTTTGGCGCCAAAGAAATACTTTAGATATAAAACGTTTGGGAAAACAGTGAAGATGGCATACCGCAGGTGAAGCTTTGGAGACAACAATAGACATTAATATGCCAATAAATGATTTACATGTGCCCTTTGGTAAACTGCAATACAATACAATACAATACAATACAATAACTTTATTAATCTCTAAAAGAGAAATTACATTGCTGAGCGTTTGTGTCCGTAATAATAACATACATAACACATTCAAAATAAACATTTGTGCATGGACCCCTCATTAACCTCTGTGTATGTGTGTGTGTGTATGTGTGTATATGTGTATGTGTGTGTATATGTGTGTGGGTATGTGTGTATGATTGTGTGTGTGTATATGTGTGTGTGTGTGTATATGTGTGTGTGTGTGTGTATGTGTATGTGTGTGTATATGTGTGTGTGTATGTATATGTGTGTGTGTGTGTGTGTGTATGCGTTCGTGCGTGCGTGGTGTGTGCGTGTGCGTGGTGTGTAGTGTGATTATGTTCGTGTTCATGTGTAGCTGTGTCTGCTCCTGACACATGCATTCTATGCCTCGCGTGTATTTCACTCCGTCTACATTCATTTGCGCATTTGCGTGTTGCACGTGTCTGTATGGTTTTTTTTTTTCATTTTTTTTTTTCATTTTCATGACATTATTGTCCAATTGCTGGGAAATTCGGGTCGCTTCCCCATAAGGGAAAGCTAGCAGCAACGGAGTCGCGCTACCCAGGGGTCTGCGTGTTTAGGTGTATTCAGCCACCTGCACTTATGGCAGAATGACCAAGGTCTTTTACGTGCCATTGTGATGACACGGGGGTGGGACATGGCTTCCGTCTCTGGGTCTGCACATAAAGTTGACCCGTGTCCGTCCCGGCCCGAATTCGAACCTGCGACCTTCCGATCACAAGTCCAGTGCTCTACCAACTGAGCTACCGGACCTTCCGATCACAAGTCCAGTGCTCTACCAACTGACCTACCCGGCCCCTTGTACTACTTCTATCGCTGTCTATCCTTCCACTGTTCTGCTCAAGGTACTGATGTCTGTATGTTGTACTACTTCTATCGCTGTCTATCCTTCCACTGTTCTGCTCAAGGTACTGATGTCTGTATGTTGTACTACTTCTATCGCTGTCTATCCTTCCACTGTTCTGCTCAAGGTACTGATGTCTGTATGTTGTACTACTTCTATCGCTGTCTATCCTTCCACTGTTCTGCTCAAGGTACTGATGTCTGTATGTTGTACTACTTCTATCGCTGTCTAGCCTTCCACTGTTCTGCTCAAGGTACTGATGTCTGTATGTTGTACTACTTCTATCGCTGTCTAGCCTTCCACTGTTCTGCTCAAGGTACTGATGTCTGTATGTTGTACTACTTCTATCGCTGTCTATCCTTCCACTGTTCTGCTCAAGGTACTGATGTCTGTATGTTGTACTACTTCTATCGCTGTCTATCCTTCCACTGTTCTGCTCAAGGTACTGATGTCTGTATGTTGTACTACTTCTATCGCTGTCTGTCCTTCCACTGTTCTGCTCAAGGTACTGATGTCTGTATGTTGTACTACTTCTATCGCTGTCTATCCTTCCACTGTTCTGCTCAAGGTACTGATGTCTGTATGTTGTACTACTTCTATCGCTGTCTATCCTTCCACTGTTCTGCTCAAGGTACTGATGTCTGTATGTTGTACTACTTCTATCGCTGTCTATCCTTCCACTGTTCTGCTCAAGGTACTGATGTCTGTATGTTGTACTACTTCTATCGCTGTCTGTCCTTCCACTGTTCTGCTCAAGGTACTGATGTCTGTATGTTGTACTACTTCTATCGCTGTCTATCCTTCCACTGTTCTGCTCAAGGTACTGATGTCTGTATGTTGTACTACTTCTATCGCTGTCTATCCTTCCACTGTTCTGCTCAAGGTACTGATGTCTGTATGTTGTACTACTTCTATCGCTGTCTATCCTTCCACTGTTCTGCTCAAGGTACTGATGTCTGTATGTTGTACTACTTCTATCGCTGTCTATCCTTCCACTGTTCTGCTCAAGGTACTGATGTCTGTATGTTGTACTACTTCTATCGCTGTCTGTCCTTCCACTGTTCTGCTCAAGGTACTGATGTCTGTATGTTGTACTACTTCTATCGCTGTCTATCCTTCCACTGTTCTGCTCAAGGTACTGATGTCTGTATGTTGTACTACTTCTATCGCTGTCTATCCTTCCACTGTTCTGCTCAAGGTACTGATGTCTGTATGTTGTACTACTTCTATCGCTGTCTATCCTTCCACTGTTCTGCTCAAGGTACTGATGTCTGAGTCCACAACGTCCAAACCATTGTTTTG
>NC_090256.1:1638313-1650813 GCF_037325665.1 Littorina saxatilis | reverse complement strand
GATGAACTGGCGTAGAAGTTTGAATAGATATAACCATAGGCAGCCCCCCCCCCCCCTCTTTTGTGTCTGTGAGTGGATGGGTAGATTATTTAGTAATCAAGATGTGAACTGCGATAACAGTGTGTGTAAACAGATATAGACCTTGTCGGAGTGCGCTGTCTGTAACGTTTCCCGACCAGATCTAATTAGTTGATGGTGTCTTCCCCGGGATACCGGATCCAACGCCACTCCAATCAGACTTAATTGGAGACACTAAGTACAAGGATTAAGTCGGAGGCAGTGGACACGGTAAATAAAGCCTCATCTGATTGGTCGGCCCGTCTTACTGATTAGCATTTTCAATCTTGACTGGCTCTCGCTTCATGGGTACCGGGTAGGAGTGTACATTATTTAGCGATGAAGTTGCGCACTTCATTTTAATCCGATCGTTTACTTTATCTGTTTTAAAGTTTTTTTTCTTCTTTTTAGGTGGTATCTTCCCCTTCTTTTTTGTATATCTTTTTTTTTATTATTTATTTATCTAGTTATCAAAATATTTCTTTATTTATCTATTAATTCAGTAATGTATTTATCTTTTGTTATATTATGCTATCTCACAATAGTGAAAACTTTAAAACAGCGTTTACATATCACTCAACATGCGCGATATGCATCATTTTCAGATTACGATTACTCTATACCTCTTCTGATGCCATTTTTGAAAATGGGGGTAATGGTACGTGTTGCAGGTCAGTGCAGAAATGTCACGCTTAATTGTTTGAAGTTTTTGATATGTGATTGTGTGGAGCCTGCTCGGCATTGTGTCATTTTAACATTAAACTCGATCGGATGCTCCAGGAAATATGTTCATGCGAACTGAGAAACTGATGTCATTTTAGCCTACGAAAACCTCATGTAATTACACTATATACACCCATATCGGAAAGACGCGTTACAATAATTCAACTACAAAGAAACACATGATTACACCAAACGTAAACCAGGGATTAATAACACTTATACAGTAGGTCCTGTGATAGTAAATGACCGGTCAGATTCCCCATTCAGTTACCCACCCAATGGTTGAAAACGACGTTAAACACCAAATAAAGAAAGAAGGAAAGTTACCCCCCCCCCCCCCCCCCCCCGCGGGTTAGGGGGAAGAATTTACCCGATGCTCCCCAGCATGTCGTAAGAGGCGACTAACGGATTCTATTTCTCCTTTTACCCTTGTTAAGTGTTTCTTGTATAGGATTATAGTCAATGTTTGTAAAGATTTTAGTCAAGCAGTATAAGAAATGTTAAGTCCTTTGTACTGGAAACTTGCATTCTCCCAGTAAGGTAATAATATTATATTGTACTACGTTGCCAGCCCCTGGAGCAATTTTTTGATTAGTGCTTTTGTGAACAAGAAACAATTAACAAGTGGCTCTATCCCATCTCCCCCCTTTCCCCTATCCCATCTCCCCCCCTTTCCCCGTCGCGATATAACCTTCGTGGTTGAAAACGACGTTAAACACCAAATAAATAAAGAAAGAAAGAGTTACCCAACCCTCATTTATAGGATTTTTGTCATGTCATCATATTCAAAACTCTGTATCATAAAGTATGTCCGATTGATTTCTATAATTGTTTTACACTTTTTTCAACACGTTCTAAAATTATCACAGACAAAATATGCTTCAACTCCTGGTTGAGACACAACACTGCTATACTCATTTTAAACATTATATTTTAGCATTTTAGTATTGTTGTTGTTGTTGTTGTAGGTTTGTTTTGTTTTTTCGGCACATATACATGTATGCGAGCAGGAGTTAGCTTAGTGTGAATTATTGTTATGTGCAATTCACAATTTTAGAAAATACTTGCAACTATATATTTTAACGGTAATACTTACAACCAGTGTTTAACGTGTTGTTTGTTATCATACCAGTTGTTAACGTGTTGTTTGTTATCATACTGTTATTCTTCACATTTCCCGGCATACATTTCAAACTTTGTTGTAATTTCCCGTAAGAAACGATTTAAGTTTTGTCCCTGCTATTTTTATACCTTACTTAATCCCCTCGCTGACCGCTACCTCAGGACTACGTCTGCAGAAGGACATGCTACCAGGAACCTTTTGCAATCACTAGAAAACAAAGCCTCGTGACGTTATTTAAATGCTGACGTCATCGAGCCCTTTTTGACATCATCAATACCCGACCATTGTCGTCGCGGTCCAATATTTCAAAGGCCTGGGTAACAGTGAAATCTTTGCCGAACAGCACCTCGGCTTGGTCACGAGGAAACTCTTTCTCCTGAAACAAAGCATATCTATTGGCAGTGAAAATGAAGGAAATCTTTGTTTCGTTTTGAAAAGAAATGGGGTCCAAAAAATGTGAAAACGTTTCGTTTATTTGTTTTTATATACACCCCGGACAGTAATATTTTTCGTTGATATAAAGCACAAAGTGATATGACATTACTTTAATAGTCAACTTTTTATTATTTACAGTGCGATTGATTTCTCCTTAGGATTTGTGCATAAATCTGGTTTTATTTTCACGGAGAAAAGTTCCCGGAAACAGTACTGGGTCAAACCACTTGTATCTACATAGCAGTACAAATAAGAGCATAACATCGAGGCTCTGCAGAGAAAAGGACAAGTACCAAACGAGAGAGAAATTCAAGTTTTATGCCCTCACTGCAAAGCCATTAGGGGCATGTTCCCGGGTTTTACCCCGACTTCAGATGAGATACACAAGTGTATGCGTGCTGAGGTGGTACCAGCTATCTGCACTTATGAGAATGACCGAGGTCTTTTGCGTGCCACTGTGGTGACACGGGGGTGGGACATGGATCCTGTCTCTGGGTCTGCACATAAAGTTGACCTGTGTCTGTCCCGAACCGGATTCGAACCCGCGACCTTAGGATCACAAGTCCAGAGTGCTCTACCACCTGAGCTACCAGGGCCCCACAAGTACCGACCCACTGAGTCACTGCAGACATTAAGTGCGAGCTTCGTAATATATTGACGAACATCATTTCTTTCATTCTATCTCTCGTTGTCAAACGACTTCAAGCATAAAGTGAATAAAAGATGAGCAGGCTCACGTCTTGAAAAGCCGCTTCCAGTTCATGTCTGTCAATGACGTCATTGCGATCAATGTTGTGCTTCTTCAGCACCTGAAACGTACGTCACAAGGGAGATCATTCCTCAAGGCTAGCAAGAGTAATGCCAGGTGTACATTACAACGGTTACTCGTACTCCCCCTTTAAAATTCAATCGAGAACAGCAACACAAGAGACGACATACTATGACCCTTAATCTGGATTTCAAAAGGAAATTCTACTTACATGTAACACGGACCGCTAAAGGAGCCTGCTTTTCTTTCACCAGTGTCCAAGAAAGTATCTCTAATCTAGGATCAATCACTTTGTACATTTCGAAGCAAGGAAGTTATTTTTTTTAACTCATACACATACTGTAATTCATACTGTTATTGATAAGCATCTACTTTGTGGGACTCAGCTAGTGAAAATACATAAAAACCACTTGTTAGATTACACAAACGTGTGCTTTTTGAAGAAAACAACTCTTTTCTGAGTTATACTACATCATCTCTATATAACAGCAAGGCTCGCTTACAATAAAGCTACCTTTGCCATTGTGCATAGCATTATCACTGGATGTGTACCAGAAACCATCCGTTCAAAATTCACTTTGAAAAATTCACGCCAACTTATGAGATTGAACACTCCTCTTCCTCGGATTGACCTCTTTAAACCCAGTTTCATTAATTCAGGTAGCAGGCTCTGGAACTCTCTTCCGAACTTACTGCGGCAAACAACCAGTACACATGTTTTCAAGAGCAGATATACATCTTATCTGATGAAGTGAAAATAAATATCATTTTCCTTAACACACACCCCTCTTTCGCAGCCATACAAACCCGACAAGAGTTATTTCCGGAAATCGTCTTGATTTACACACAATTTACACACAATTTACACACAATTTACACACAATTTACAACCAATAAACTTGCATGTTTCCCCATGCCCATGAATTCGTTGTGAAAGAAACAATTGAAAGTCAAAAAAGACTTTCTTCTGAGATTTGTTAAAATCTCTTAGCAGAGCAAACGAGAGAGGAAACAAAAAATGTGTCCCTTCACAGACAGCCCTATTGGGGAAATCAGACCCTCCTCGGACAGGACTGAGTTTCACAGAGAGAATCTGCCCCGAGGGGAGAGAGTATCAACAGAGGAAACTAGTCCAGAGGAGGACCATTGTTTTACTACCGTGACCAGACACGTGTTTCGACTCTAATGAGTCTCATCAACGGTCTGATGGTAGATATAATAATAATAATATGGGAGATTTATAGAGCGCTTTACATTCTCAAAGCGCTTTACAATGACAAACATACATAATACATACAAAGCAAAGCAAAAGCATGTGCAGCAGCATTCAGCACACAAGTGAACAACGAAACTCAAACACTACATCAATACAATCTGCAAGCATACTAACACAGGCAAAAACATTCGAACATTCAAACACCTGATTCAAAAATGCACCATGTTGAAATAAAATTAATCAAAATACTGGGTGAAGAAGTGTGTTTTAAGGTTTGATTTGAAGGAACAGAATGTTTGGCAGTGTCGGATAGAGTAAGGGAGAGAGTTCCACGCAACGGCAGCAGAGTGGGAGAAGGCTCTCTGGCCGTGCTGTTTGCGACTAAAAGAAGATAGACGGAATATTCTAGTGTCAACAGAGGAGCGGATGGATCGTGAGGGTGTATAGAGTGTGAACAGGTCAGACAGGTAGGATGGGGCTGAGCCAGATATTATTTTGTAGCAGATACAGCAGCACTTATATTGGATTCTCAGCTCTACAGGGAGCCAATGAAGTTTCTTTAGCAAGGGGGAACAGGACTGGGACCGAGGGGCTTTGCAGACAAGCCGGGCTGCAGAATTTTGAACGCGCTGCAAAGGATGGATGACAGACTGAGGACAGCCAATGAGAACAGAGTTTCCGTAGTCTAATCGAGAAAGAATGTAGGAGGAAACAAGGGTCTTGGTGGCATCTTCGGTAAGGTATGGGCGGATAGAACCTATTCTCTTAAGCTCGATAGATATGGCGAAAGTTGTCAACCCATGGTATCCAACCAAGAATCAAACCACTCTCTGAGTGGTAGATTCTGTTGACATGGGAGACTACCCTCATCTGACAATCCCAAGAGGACATCTGTGAAGGGAAACTCTTTGATTTAAGGTCTATGTGTTTTATGATTTAAGATTTATGTGTTCTTACTTCAGTTTATCTGTGAATACTTTATATTGTTTTCTTTGTCCATTTATTATTTAGCCATTGTAGAGTAGTCCCTCTTTAGGGCGAGGGCCAGATGTAAAAAAGCAAATCGCTGCTTATTCTACTACCCTCGTTAAATAAAGTATTGTCATTGTCATTGTCACCTGATTCTCAAACAACTGCAAAAGAGATCAAAGGTGGCTTTATGCACCAGACCCGTTACAACAGGGTATAACAGGGTCTGCCTGTCACGGCTGTGTGTCCTTGGATGTTTTTTGTTCTTTGCAGTAAGTGTGCGCACGTTTCAGTGTGTGTGTGTGTGTGTGTGGGGGTGTGTGTGTGTGTGTGTGTGTGTGTGTGCGTGTGTGTGTGTGTGTGTTTGCGCGCCATGTGCGTGATCGTGTATGTTTTTTCTTTCTTTTTCTTTTGTTCTTTTTTTTTTAACCGGATAGGGTGGGTGTCCTCCGATTGCTGTCCAATCAATAAGTCGATGAGAGCTAACAACCCCCCCCCAACCCCCTCCCTCCTCACACCCTCCCCCCCCCCCCCCCCCCATTGTCATGTTTTGTTTGGTCAGCTAATGTCACTTACCCTTAAGAAGGAGTCGACGGCTTGCACCACCCTGGCGTGCTCTCTCTCCGCCCGCTGCTTCATCTTAGCTTCCTTCTGGCGCTGTCTGTCATCATTCAAAAGAACCATTGTTTCGCAGGGGAGAAAGAAGACATACTACTGTACATGCATGCAAGTACACAAGAGTAATACCAGCATGCTGCGTCACCCACAAATAATAATAATAATTAAAAAAAGCATTTTGAAGAACATAATTATGAAGATGCTAAAGGATTGATATGAATAGCAATTCAACTGACTGACAATGTTATGAAGAAAACTGTAATGATGTAATGGCGTGATGTAGTGGGAAGTGAGTGACGCAATACCCAGTGACTTAATTGTTAACACACACACACACACACATACACATACACAACACACACACACACACACACACACACACACACACACACACACACACTTAGACACACACACACACACATACACACACATACACACACATATACACACACACATACACACACACATACACACACACACACACATACACACACACACACACACACACACACAGAGTGAAAACAGACGATTTCCCACGTGGAAAAACAACAAGAACAAATCTTTTCTTTGGCAATGAATGAGTTGCGCCCCGTAAAACCAATGAGGCAAATTGGCAATGAATGAGTTGCGCCCCGTAAAACCAATGAGGCAAATTGGCAATGAATGAGTTGCGCCCCGTAAAACCAATGAGGCAAATTGGCAATGAATGAGTTGCGCCCCGTAAAACCAATGAGGCAAATTGGCAATGAATGAGTTGCGCCCCGTAAAACCAATGAGTCAAAGACACCAGGCATGGTCAAAGGCAGCAGTGATAGGTCAACTGCGATGAGCGATTTTCGAAAGAAATATCAAGTGGACACTGCATAACATGCATATGGCAGCTCATTATTCATTTTGTTGCAATGATCTCAGGTCTTCGCTGATCAACGGCGTATGTTTACCCCACAACATATACAGTAAATATAAATAAATCATTAAAACACCAAACACCAACAGAACTTATTTCCATAAAATCATCCATTCTGCATTCGTACTACACATACATGTAGAGTTTTGTTTCTTTCTCGGGTTTGGGTGGGTTGAGACAGCCGACTCTGCGCTCAAGGTTGATTCTCAAAATGTCCTCTTCCGCGTCTGAATACTGAAACACACAGTATGAATAAGGAAACACACACACACACACACACACACACACACACACACACACACACACACACACACACACACACACACACACACACACACACACACTCCCCCCCACACACACCTCTGAATACTGAAAAACACATGCTTCAGAATACTGAAGCACATTCGCATTTGAATATTAAAACTGAAACGCATCTGAATACTTAAACACAAACGCATTTGATACTTAAATACATGTATGAAACGCATTCGTATCTGAATTATGTAACACACACGCACAGCTGAGTGCTGAAGCACACAACTAGGGATAAACGCAAATCAATCTATCTTCTGAAAAATAATGTGCGAATCAAACTTTGAACGTCACACTTTACCTGGCAAGTCGCCAAACAATGACATACAAATTAGCTTTGAAGTCCAACACACAAATTCCACATGGTAGAAACACGATGTGTCGGAATGTTTGTGAGGCTCGATTTGTGTTTGAAAACCAGAAGCAGGGTTGCCGCCATCTTTCATGTGTCTCCTCGAAATGGCGTTATTAACGCGAAGAGTGTACGTGCTCCTCATGTTCAAGCAAGCCAGCTTCGCGAAGTCTTTTTACCGTAAATTCAGTGCTAAAGCTTCGTGCAGCCAGCTTCGCGAAGTCTTTTTACCGTAAATTCAGTGCTAAAGCTTCGTGCAGCCAGCTTCGCGAAGTCTTTTTACCGTAAATTCAGTGCTAAAGCTTCGTGCAGCCAGCTTCGCGAAGTCTTTTTACCGTAAATTCAGTGCTAAAGCTTCGTGCAGCCAGCTTCGCGAAGTCTTTTTACCGTAAATTCAGTGCTAAAGCTTCGTGCAGCCAGCTTCGCGAAGTCTTTTTACCGTAAATTCAGTGCTAAAGCTTCGTGCAGCCAGCTTCGCGAAGTCTTTTTACCGTAAATTCAGTGCTAAAGCTTCGTGCAGCCAGCTTCGCGAAGTCTTTTTACCGTAAATTCAGTGCTAAAGCTTCGTGCAGCCAGCTTCGCGAAGTCTTTTTACCGTAAATTCAGTGCTAAAGCTTCGTGCAGCCAGCTTCGCGAAGTCTTTTTACCGTAAATTCAGTGCTAAAGCTTCGTGCAGCCAGCTTCGCGAAGAATACTTCACCTTGTCGACTTCGCCCAGTTGAGAACAGGCTTGAGGAAGATGGAGTCCACAAGATGATCAAGCGTGAGGATGGTCTTACTCCATGTACAAGCCTGGACTGATCTTAGATAATGAGCTAAAGCGAAAGGACAAGAAGCCTCGGGCCTTTATCGTGGGAAGGGGCTCCGCTCACATATGTGACTTCAGCAGGACAGACGACGCATTGCAGCTTATCCCAGCCCGCTGCACGTTGCGTGAAAGGAAAACAGGCCAAGTACTCGTCATAATCCCTATCGCGGCATAAATAATAGGCCGCGCGTCGTCTGTGCCGCTAAAACTGCGCAGGTATATTCTGCCCATAAAGTGCAGGAACATGGCATTCCTAGGAAAGTGATCAACTTGCATACATGATACTGTAAAGGCCCCACTCCGCCTCGTTAAGAACAGCTCGCCAGACTGTCTCAGATCTGAGCTGTTCACATATACATGATACTGTAAAGGCCCCACTCCGCCTCGTTAAGAACAGCTCGCCAGACTGTCTCAGATCTGAGCTGTTCACATATACATGATACTGTAAAGGCCCCACCCCGCCTCGTTAAGAACAGCTCGCCAGACTGTCTCAGATCTGAGCTGTTCACATATACATGATACTGTAAAGGCCCCACCCCGCCTCGTTAAGAACAGCTCGCCAGACTGTCTCAGATCTGAGCTGTTCACATATACATGATACTGTAAAGGCCCCACCCCGCCTCGTTAAGAACAGCTCGCCTCACTGTCTCAGATCTGAGCTGTTCACATATACATGATACTGTAAAGGCCCCACTCCGCCTCGTTAAGAACAGCTCGCCTCACTGTCTCAGATCTGAGCTGTTCACATATACATGATACTGTAAAGGCCCCACTCCGCCTCGTTAAGAACAGCTCGCCTCACTGTCTCAGATCTGAGCTGTTCACATATACATGATACTGTAAAGGCCCCACCCCGCCTCGTTAAGAACAGCTCGCCTCACTGTCTCGGATCTGAGCTGTTCACATATACATGATACTGTAAAGGCCCCACTCCGCCTCGTTAAGAACAGCTCACCTCACCGTCTCGGATCTGGCCATACTTGACATAATTATACGCGTGCTGTGGTGAGTTTATTATGGATAAATTCAAGTTGCACGAGGTCATCCATTGGGACATGGCGGAGTGCAGAGTTGACTCCGAGAGACTCACCAGAAGCATGCCCAGAGTGTTGTCGTTGTAGTCCCCAAAGCGATTGTTCCGCTCCATGATGAGGGGAATGTCTCGCAGAGGCTGTAGACGCCGCATGAACGAGTCCTCTGGTTTCATGGACAGGTACCAGCCTGAACAAACCGGGTTGCTGTGTATGTGTCGCGTGATCAAGCACGCACAGTCCGGCTGAGAGATCTATGGGTCGGCGGACGGACAGACCGCGCTGGACAGACAGCGTGACAGACACACACACCTACACACGCGCACTTATTCTCGTATCGAGGCACACAAACGCACGCGCATTCACTTTAGCTCGCACACAAAACGCCAAGCACACACACGCTGGAGTTCATACGCATACATGCTTGTGTGCTCATACACACACACACACGGACAGACACACCACACACACACACACACACACACACACACACACACACGCGCGCGCGCTCTTCATCTCTCTCACCCAGTCCAGGACCCAAACAACCAACGATCAGTCACTCATCAATCAAACAACCAACCAACTAACCAATCGATCACTCGATCACTCATTCAATCAATCACTCAATTGATCGATCGATCGATCGATCGATCGATCAATCAATCAATCAAACAATCAATCAACTAACCAACCAATCACTCACTCGATCACTCACTTGATCACTCATTCAATCAATCACTCAATTGATCGACTAATCAATCTATCAATCAATCAATCAACTAACCAACCAACCAATCACTCGATTACTCACTCGATGACTCATTCAATCACTCAATCACGCAATCACTCAATCACTCAATCAATCACTCAATCAATCTAAATAGCACACCATCAAAGCAATGGATAGGGTAGTTGCACAAAACTCCTCCATCTACGTACACGTCCTCCGTTCCGTGGTGTTTGTATTTCATGGCCGAAAACAACCCTGTTGAGAAAAAACCAAGTCGCGTGAAGCGATATAAAAGCATTTAGTCAAGCTGTCGGCATCAAAGTAATAAGATTAACACTAACAAAACAGACGTCGCCGAGACTACATTAAGATAGTCTCGACAAACAACATCTAAAGACCGAGACGGGTCACGCTCGTCTCCGCTTACGGAGCAAACGCAGTACTTACTTAACCTATTTTCTGTAATTCTGAGCACATTTTTAGAGTAATCATGACATATGTATTTATTTTTGAATTGAGGAGAAATTGAGGAATACGATTCAATCATATTAAAATCTGTTAGTGAAAACTCGATTTTAATGACAACTTTAAAGAGCACATTAATTAACTAATGTTTACGCTGCCAGGCTGAAATTCAATCCCGTAGTCCGGACTTTATCGAAGATTGATTGACCAAAATTTCAATCATTTTGATTGAAAATTGAGGGCGTGACAGTGCTGCCTCAACTTTCACAAAAAGTCGGATATGACGTCATCAAAGAGATGTATCGAAAAAATGAACAGACTATCTGGGGATATCATACCCAGAAAGTGTCATGTGAAATTCCATGAAGATCGGACCAGTATAGTTTTCTCTGCATCGCTCTACACACACGCACGCACACACGCCGCGCACACACGCCGCGCATACACACATGCACCCCCACCCTCGTCTCGATTCCCCGTCTATGTTAAATCTGTCAAAACTTGACTAAATGTTAAAACACCCTAAAGAAGAAACCCTTTGAAGTTATGAGAGTAAAATCAGAAGATAAACAACATTCTCTGTGTTTGAGAGACGGGAATAATCCCATACACGTAACAAGAAGATTAAATATAACTAATATTGTTCGTGTTAAAAAAAAGAATAGAGATCATTACAAATGATCAGAAGAGAAACACAGAAAAGAATCGTAATTTTCGGTGAAAGAAAAAAACAAATAAAAAAAGTAAGAAATCCTACTGTTGGTGAAAGAAAAGAGAAGTGTTTGAAGGGGAAGGAGTGTGCTAACATTGTCTTCCCTGCCAAAGGTAATGTAGCTTTACCTGGGAGTAATGTAGCTTTACCTGGGATGGCCATGGACATTCGCAAAGCAGTTCTGATGGGCATGTCTGGGGTGGTCTTGGGGTGACAGTACTCGGTGGTCATGTGGTTCAGGTTGGTCACTATGATGCATAGCTTCTTGCCATACTTCTGGTATAACTGCAGCCAACACAAGTCAAACAGGTCGCGTCAAGCGATATAAAAACATTTAGTCAAGCTGTCAGCATCAAAGTAACACATTAACACCAAAAATCAGTCATCGTCGAGACTACTAGACTATTTTAAGATAGTCTCGACTAACCACACCAAAAGACCCAGACGGGTGACGCTCGTCTCCGCATAGCGTGCGAACGCATCACTTACTTAAAGGCACAGTAAGCCTCCCGTAAACCATCACAGAGCTCACCGAGCGACTACATACGGTACAAGCATACTTCCATTTGAACGCTCACCGAACAGGAACATCCTGGCTGCTTTCTGTCGAGTGTGAGAAATTTTCAAAGAATTTATTTTCGTGGACTTGGTCCTCAACAACAATGGCGCCTCGTTTTGGTGCTGGACGGCTGTTATGAATACCGGAATTCACGCCCGGACAGTAAGCCTCCCGTAAACCATCACAGATACTGTCAGGCTTTTACATACAGTACAAACACCCTTCCATTTGAACGCTCACCAAACGGGAACATCCTAGGTGCCCTACGTAAAGAGCGAGCAATTCTTAAAGAATTAATTTTGCAGATTGTCTCGAATACTTTTTGGACCCATCCTGAACTCAGGTCAAACATGAGTTAGTTCCCTTCGGGTCTCATTCTATCGATGTAAACTGGCGATAGCCGTGAATCGATGATTATCAAAATGTATTTGGACCGTGGTGCGTTTTTGCGCTAGACTTAACTTTTAAAATCTAAATAATAAATTGACAGCTTGTTACACAAACATTCTTTAATCATAAAAGAATTCTTTTTTCATTAAGACAAGATCAGTACAATTCGAAGTTGTGAAAGTTTGAAAAAAGAAAAGCCCGGAAGCAGGGTCACGCAAGGGTCGAAGCAGACGACGGTTTATCAGTGCATATCGCCGTTCCTCTCAACAGTCAAAAGCCATCGCTAGAGTTCTTGTGAACCACAGCCGTTTGTTTCGTGCATAA
>NC_090256.1:1623313-1633313 GCF_037325665.1 Littorina saxatilis | reverse complement strand
TAATCTTACTCTTATGTGCAGACTCAGAGCCGGTATCCATGTCCCACCACAGCGGCACGTAAAAGACCTTTGATATTCTGTCATAGGTGCAGTTGGCTGATTACACCTAAAGTGGCAAACACCTGGGTAGCGCGCGCGACTCTTCTTTCTGCTAGCTTTCCATTGGGAGGAAGCGACTCTTCTTTCTGCTAGCTTTCCATTGGGAGGAAGCGACTCTTCTTTCTGCTAGCTTTCCATTGGGAGGAAGCGACTCTTCTTTCTGCTAGCTTTCCATTGGGAGGAAGCGACTCTTCTTTCTGCTAGCTTTCCATTGGGAGGAAGCGACTCTTCTTTCTGCTAGCTTTCCATTGGGAGGAAGCGACTCTTCTTTCTGCTAGCTTTCCATTGGGGGGAAGCGACTCAAAATGTCCAGTAATGGGATACTACATCAATTGAAATTGAAACGTTACCAACCGAGCTGCAGCATTATTAATATGGCGCGAACATGTCTTAAAGAAGAGCGTCAACCAGAATATCAACTACAACAATTCATTTTCCAAACTACAGAGCGTACTGATCACGTCGTGGAACAAATTCCCATTTTATGATTCTTCCACGTTCCCACAAGAAAAAACACACAAAAAAACCAAGAATACCTTGCTTGACCCCATGGTTTTTAACACTTCACCAAACATACTTCTCTTTTCTTTTTCGACATTGAAGCTAGAACTGAAAGAAGCGCAAACTTTCTTGTCAAGAAAAAACACACATAAACCAATACATACCTTTCTTGACCCCATCGTTTTTGATGACATCAGTGAGCACAACAGGAGGCTTCTGTGAGTTCTGTTGGGGATTTCGCATGACAACCACCATCTCTGGCTCAACGGAGTCCTCTAAATTCGAATCTTCTTCCTCCGCCAACATCACCTCATGCTGAGCATCGTTCGGCACAGCTTTGGATTTGGTGACAGTTACGGGTGGCTGCTTGGTGATAGCACCGGGTGGTGGTTTCGTGATACCCAAGCGTAATTTGTGCCTCAGAACCTGTCCTTTCGTTGTGGCGTCTGTGCCGATTGTGTCGAGGTTCGTCTCACTGCAGGCTGTCAGGTGTTCCGACAGGTAGCTCGCTCTGGATTTTTCGAGGGACAAAGATGTTTTGTTCTTTTTGGGCGCGTGAAAATGCTGGGGGGCAACCTCGAAGGTTGACTGTTTGGCCCCCATGTTGAGTCACGATCCACGTTCCCGGAGATATAGTCCTGTGACTTATATGTTTTGATGTCTGTGTACTGTCCGTCCACTGTACTAAACTTCCCAGCACTTTTATTGAACTTCCCTACTGACACACTTGCTGTCAGACTGAGACTCTGTATACGTAGTGCTGATGACAGAAAATGTGACGACTGAGCATGTGCTGCGCACTACTGCCTGTCGACTATACTATAGTTCCCAGCACTTTTACTGCAGTCCCCTACTGACACACTAGTCGCCAGGGACTCTGTATAAGTAGTGCTAATAACAGAAAATGTGACGAAAATGGTATTGAGCCTGTGCCGCTCACTACTACCCGTCGTTCACTGAAACACAGCTTCCAACACTGACTTCAAAAGTCAAGTCACTTCAAAAATCCCGTCGCTCTGCAAGCACGCTCGTCGTCAGGAACACTGTAGAGGCGACAGTTCTTAAAACAGAACAGTGTGGCTAAAGCCAAACGCATTCCTGCCACTGTGGGCTATACGTAAAACAGTTCTCAAAACTTCAGGAGTCAAGCCACTTAAATTCAAGTCGTTCGACTAAAACGCTTGTCGTCAGAAACACGTATAGCAGCGGTAATCAGAGACGATGTGACTACGGCGTTCGCATTTGTGACACTCAGTACTGTCTGTGGGCTACACAACACTTCCCAAAACTGACTAGTCACAGAGAGCCCCGTCGTTCTACTGACACGCTTGTCGTCAGAAACACCTTAGAAGCGGCAGTGCTAAAAACAGAAAATGTGACTAAAGTGTTCCAATGCCTGCCACTGTGGGCTAAAAAACAAATTATCTCAACACTTCACGAGTCAAGTCACTTAAAGGCCTTTCGTTCTACCGACACACCCGTCGACACGGACACAATACAAGCAGTGTTAAAAAACAGGTGATTATTTTGAAAACGAGAAGCCGTCGTTTTTTGAGACTAGCTTTCCATGGTGCATGGTGAAATGGTACCCCAAACCGCTGATGTGTGCACAAAGCCCTCTCTGTGCGTTTTTGAGTTGCGGCTGGGTGTTTGATGTGTATGTTGCACCTTAATTGTCGCTGAAACAGAAGAAGGAGAGAACATCTTGAATGGTAATATCGTGGTTTGACTCGATTACACTCTGATTTGTGCTAGGCCGTGCAGCTAGTATAAATGAAATTGACCCGACTACGTTCGCTTTTTATGATGTAGTTTTTGTTAACTATTAAATTTTAAACAATTAATTAGGGGCTACAAATGAAGAAAAAAAAACACACACACACACAAAGAAAACAAAAAGACGAACAGGATTGGTTTGACATGATAACAGTATAATTATACAAGCTGGGTTTTCTTCTTCTCCATTTCTCTGCTCTCTTTAACTTTAAGGTGGTTTTCTTCTTCTCCATTTCTCTGCTCTCTTTTACTTTAAGGTGGTTTTATTCTTCTCCATTTCTCTGCTCTCTTTTACTTTAAGGTGGTTTTATTCTTCTCTATTTCTCTGCTCTCTTTACTTTAAGGTGGTTTTCTTCTTCTCCATTTCTCTGCTCTCTTTTACTTTAAGGTGGTTTTATTCTTCTCCATTTCTCTGCTCTCTTTACTTTAAGGTGGTTTTATTCTTCTCCATTTCTCTGCTCTCTTTTACTTTAACTTGTGGTTTTCTTCTTCTCCATTTCTCTGCTCTCTTTACTTTAAGGTGGTTTTATTCTTCTCCATTTCTCTGCTCTCTTTACTTTAAGGTGGTTTTCTTCTTCTCCATTTCTCTGCTCTCTTTACTTTAAGGTGGTTTTCTTCTTCTCCATTTCTCTGCTCTCTTTTACTTTAACTTGTGGTTTTCTTCTTCTCCATTTCTCTGCTCTCTTTAACTTTAAGGTGGTTTTCTTCTTCTCCATTTCTCTGCTCTCTTTTACTTTAAGGTGGTTTTCTTCTTCTCCATTTCTCTGCTCTCTTTTACTTTAAGGTGGTTTTATTCTTCTCCATTTCTCTGCTCTCTTTTACTTTAAGGTGGTTTTATTCTTCTCCATTTCTCTGCTCTCTTTTACTTTAACTTGTGGTTTTCTTCTTCTCCATTTCTCTGCTCTCTTTAACTTTAAGGTGGTTTTATTCTTCTCCATTTCTCTGCTCTCTTTTGCTTTAACTTGTGGTTTTATTCTTCTCCATTTCTCTGCTCTCTTTTACTTTAAGGTGGTTTTATTCTTCTCCATTTCTCTGCTCTCTTTACTTTAAGGTGGTTTTATTCTTCTCCATTTCTCTGCTCTCTTTTACTTTAACTTGTGGTTTTCTTCTTCTCCATTTCTCTGCTCTCTTTTGCTTTAAGGTGGTTTTCTTCTTCTCCATTTCTCTGCTCTCTATTGCTTTTAAGGTGGTTTTATTCTTCTCCATTTCTCTGCTCTCTTTTACTTTAAGGTGGTTTTATTCTTCTCCATTTCTCTGCTCTCTTTTACTTTAAGGTGGTTTTATTCTTCTCCATTTCTCTGCTCTCTTTTGCTTTTAGGTGGTTTTCTTCTTCTCCATTTCTCTGCTCTCTTTACTTTAAGGTGGTTTTATTCTTCTCCATTTCTCTGCTCTCTTTACTTTAAGGTGGTTTTCTTCTTCTCCATTTCTCTGCTCTCTTTTGCTTTAAGGTGGTTTTCTTCTTCTCCATTTCTCTGCTCTCTATTGCTTTAACTTGTGGTTTTATTCTTCTCCATTTCTCTGCTCTCTTTATTTTATTTTATTTTTTTTAAAATTTTTTTTAAAACAATTTTATTCAAATAAATAACAACAATTAACAATATCTCATGCAATGAGTTAAATACAACAATTAACAATATCTCATACAATGAATTAAATACAACTTATCGATTACAACAAGCTAACTTTTCTTTAACGTTTTGTTCTTCGAACACTCACACAAGAATGCTTCTTATCTGTAACTGCCTATCAAAAATACTTTCCAACGGTAAAAACGAATTTGTTTTTTTATATATACTAACGCACATCTTTCCGATTAAGATAATGTGGTTCAATTTATACATAGTTGCCTTTTTCACCATTACAAAATGCATACCAAATAAAACATCACTAACTTTCAAAACAACCTTAATTTCTAAAGTACGAAATATAAATTTTTCAATAAACTTCCAGAATTTGTATACAACCGGGCATTCAAAAAAGAAGTGTTCAATGAAATCAGTTACATCACAACAGTAATTACATTTATTAGTTTCCGTTACTTTCATTTTACACAGGAGAATGTTGGTCGGATAAATGTTGTGCATAATTTTCCAGTGTAAAACTCTTAATCTAGTCTCTTGTGTTGACCGATAGGCAACTATCCAAGATCGTTCATCAATTTCTACATTAAACTTTCTCTTCCAAAATCCTCCGGAACATGGTACATCTGTTTTCATATTGATAATCTCTTTCCTATATTCTCTGGCACTTAACACATTTTTGCCGTTAAACAGTGGTAAGGTAATACAAGCATCATCAGTCATATTTACAACATTTTTCCTCATAAATAATGACACAGCAGCTTTTACAACATTATATTCAAGAATTCGGTTTGGTGAATATCCAATCAGATCACAAATATCTTGATATGATAATATGTTTCCCGAACGTACAATGTCAGTTAATACCAATACACCTCGTTGTATCCAACTTTCAAAAAATAAAACTTTGCCACTATACGTTATGCATGCATTATTCCATAATAAAACCGGCCCGATTGTCCCACGATCGTAGTGGTTATTATCCAGCCAATATTTTAATACTGCTTTCCAAAAGTGTGATTTCACTAGGTCTAACCCTTTAAATCTTGCACTGTTTACATTCGATAAGAAACATTCAAAATGCTTTCCAAAACGCAAATACATCAACTTTGGAGTAAAACTCCAATTATCATTTTCATTTGATGTAGTTAGTTGTGAAACCCATTGTAATAAAAAAGAAATTTGCATTTGCCTAATATCGATCATTTTTAAACCACCTTTTTCAATTTCAAAACATAAAACGCTTCTTTTCACCTTTTCAAAGGCCTTCAGATTACAATCTCTTTTTCGCCACAAAAATCTAAACAATAAGGTATTGACTTCATTCAAAACACAATCAGGTAATACAAACGCTTGCATAATATACACAAATTGTGAAATTAAAAACGTTTTCACAATACATATTTTCCCTACAATGCTCAAATTTCGCTTCTCCCATGCACAAATCAATCGCTTAATATTCCTTATTCTTCCAGTCCAGTTATCTTCTACCAAAGAAGCACTCTTATCATTACAAAAATATACACCCAAAATCTTCAACTTCTTCTTCCAGCCAAAATTATAAAATGTTTCATCACAATGCTTCCTACTACCCAACCACATCGCCTCAGACTTTCTCTTATGTATCCTTAAGCCTGAAAAGCTCGAAAAGTCATTCATTATATCAAGTGCATAATACATATCAATCTCATCCTTTAAAAAAAGGGTGATATCGTCTGCATACAGAGCAATTTTAATAACGGCTGCTCTCTTTACTTTAAGGTGGTTTTATTCTTCTCCATTTCTCTGCTCTCTTTAACTTTAAGGTGGTTTTATTCTTCTCCATTTCTCTGCTCTCTTTAACTTTAAGGTGGTTTTATTCTTCTCCATTTCTCTGCTCTCTTTAACTTTAAGGTGGTTTTATTCTTCTCCATTTCTCTGCTCTCTTTAACTTTAAGGTGGTTTTATTCTTCTCCATTTCTCTGCTCTCTTTAACTTTAAGGTGGTTTTATTCTTCTCCATTTCTCTGCTCTCTTTAACTTTAAGGTGGTTTTATTCTTCTCCATTTCTCTGCTCTCTTTAACTTTAAGGTGGTTTTCTTCTTCTCCATTTCTCTGCTCTCTTTTACTTTAAGGTGGTTTTATTCTTCTCCATTTCTCTGCTCTCTTTAACTTTAAGGTGGTTTTATTCTTCTCCATTTCTCTGCTCTCTTTTACTTTAAGGTGGTTTTCTTCTTCTCCATTTCTCTGCTCTCTTTACTTTAAGGTGGTTTTATTCTTCTCCATTTCTCTGCTCTCTTTTACTTTAAGGTGGTTTTATTCTTCTCCATTTCTCTGCTCTCTTTACTTTAAGGTGGTTTTATTCTTCTCCATTTCTCTGCTCTCTTTTACTTTAAGGTGGTTTTATTCTTCTCCATTTCTCTGCTCTCTTTACTTTAAGGTGGTTTTCTTCTTCTCCATTTCTCTGCTCTCTTTTACTTTAACTCGTGGTTTTCTTCTTCTCCATTTCTCTGCTCTCTTTTGCTTTAAGGTGGTTTTCTTCTTCTCCATTTCTCTGCTCTCTTTTACTTTAACTTGTGGTTTTCTTCTTCTCCATTTCTCTGCTCTCTTTTGCTTTAAGGTGGTTTTCTTCTTCTCCATTTCTCTGCTCTCTTTTACTTTAAGGTGGTTTTATTCTTCTCCATTTCTCTGCTCTCTTTTACTTTAAGGTGGTTTTATTCTTCTCCATTTCTCTGCTCTCTTTTACTTTAAGGTGGTTTTCTTTTTCTCCATTTCTCTGCTCTCTATTGCTTTTAAGGTGGTTTTCTTCTTCTCCATTTCTCTGCTCTCTATTGCTTTAAGGTGGTTTTCTTCTTCTCCATTTCTCTGCTCTCTTTAACTTTAAGGTGGTTTTCTTCTTCTCCATTTCTCTGCTCTCTTTAACTTTAAGGTGGTTTTATTCTTCTCCATTTCTCTGCTCTCTTTAACTTTAAGGTGGTTTTATTCTTCTCCATTTCTCTGCTCTCTTTAACTTTAAGGTGGTTTTATTCTTCTCCATTTCTCTGCTCTCTTTTACTTTAAGGTGGTTTTATTCTTCTCCATTTCTCTGCTCTCTTTACTTTAAGGTGGTTTTCTTCTTCTCCATTTCTCTGCTCTCTTTTGCTTTAAGGTGGTTTTCTTCTTCTCCATTTCTCTGCTCTCTTTAACTTTAAGGTGGTTTTATTCTTCTCCATTTCTCTGCTCTCTTTAACTTTAAGGTGGTTTTCTTCTTCTCCATTTCTCTGCTCTCTATTGCTTTAAGGTGGTTTTATTCTTCTCCATTTCTCTGCTCTCTTTTACTTTAAGGTGGTTTTATTCTTCTCCATTTCTCTGCTCTCTTTAACTTTAAGGTGGTTTTATTCTTCTCCATTTCTCTGCTCTCTTTAACTTTAAGGTGGTTTTATTCTTCTCCATTTCTCTGCTCTCTTTAACTTTAAGGTGGTTTTATTCTTCTCCATTTCTCTGCTCTCTTTTACTTTAAGGTGGTTTTATTCTTCTCCATTTCTCTGCTCTCTTTAACTTTAAGGTGGTTTTATTCTTCTCCATTTCTCTGCTCTCTTTAACTTTAAGGTGGTTTTCTTCTTCTCCATTTCTCTGCTCTCTATTGCTTTAAGGTGGTTTTATTCTTCTCCATTTCTCTGCTCTCTTTTACTTTAAGGTGGTTTTCTTCTTCTCCATTTCTCTGCTCTCTATTGCTTTAAGGTGGTTTTCTTCTTCTCCATTTCTCTGCTCTCTATTGCTTTAAGGTGGTTTTCTTCTTCTCCATTTCTCTGCTCTCTTTAACTTTAAGGTGGTTTTATTCTTCTCCATTTCTCTGCTCTCTTTAACTTTAAGGTGGTTTTCTTCTTCTCCATTTCTCTGCTCTCTTTAACTTTAAGGTGGTTTTATTCTTCTCCATTTCTCTGCTCTCTTTAACTTTAAGGTGGTTTTCTTCTTCTCCATTTCTCTGCTCTCTTTAACTTTAAGGTGGTTTTATTCTTCTCCATTTCTCTGCTCTCTTTTACTTTAAGGTGGTTTTATTCTTCTCCATTTCTCTGCTCTCTTTTACTTTAAGGTGGTTTTATTCTTCTCCATTTCTCTGCTCTCTTTAACTTTAAGGTGGTTTTATTCTTCTCCATTTCTCTGCTCTCTTTAACTTTAAGGTGGTTTTATTCTTCTCCATTTCTCTGCTCTCTTTAACTTTAAGGTGGTTTTATTCTTCTCCATTTCTCTGCTCTCTTTTACTTTAAGGTGGTTTTCTTCTTCTCCATTTCTCTGCTCTCTTTAACTTTAAGGTGGTTTTATTCTTCTCCATTTCTCTGCTCTCTTTAACTTTAAGGTGGTTTTCTTCTTCTCCATTTCTCTGCTCTCTTTTACTTTAAGGTGGTTTTCTTCTTCTCCATTTCTCTGCTCTCTTTAACTTTAAGGTGGTTTTCTTCTTCTCCATTTCTCTGCTCTCTTTAACTTTAAGGTGGTTTTCTTCTTCTCCATTTCTCTGCTCTCTTTTACTTTAAGGTGGTTTTCTTCTTCTCCATTTCTCTGCTCTCTTTAACTTTAAGGTGGTTTTCTTCTTCTCCATTTCTCTGCTCTCTTTAACTTTAAGGTGGTTTTATTCTTCTCCATTTCTCTGCTCTCTTTAACTTTCAGGTGGTTTTCTTCTTCTCCATTTCTCTGCTCTCTTTTACTTTAAGGTGGTTTTATTCTTCTCCATTTCTCTGCTCTCTTTAACTTTAAGGTGGTTTTATTCTTCTCCATTTCTCTGCTCTCTTTAACTTTAAGGTGGTTTTCTTCTTCTCCATTTCTCTGCTCTCTTTTACTTTAAGGTGGTTTTATTCTTCTCCATTTCTCTGCTCTCTTTTACTTTAAGGTGGTTTTCTTCTTCTCCATTTCTCTGCTCTCTTTAACTTTAAGGTGGTTTTCTTCTTCTCCATTTCTCTGCTCTCTTTAACTTTAAGGTGGTTTTATTCTTCTCCATTTCTCTGCTCTCTTTTGCTTTAAGGTGGTTTTCTTCTTCTCCATTTCTCTGCTCTCTTTAACTTTAAGGTGGTTTTATTCTTCTCCATTTCTCTGCTCTCTTTAACTTTAAGGTGGTTTTATTCTTCTCCATTTCTCTGCTCTCTATTGCTTTAAGGTGGTTTTCTTCTTCTCCATTTCTCTGCTCTCTATTGCTTTTAAGGTGGTTTTATTCTTCTCCATTTCTCTGCTCTCTTTTACTTTAAGGTGGTTTTATTCTTCTCCATTTCTCTGCTCTCTTTACTTTAAGGTGGTTTTCTTCTTCTCCATTTCTCTGCTCTCTTTTACTTTAAGGTGGTTTTCTTCTTCTCCATTTCTCTGCTCTCTTTAACTTTAAGGTGGTTTTATTCTTCTCCATTTCTCTGCTCTCTATTGCTTTTAAGGTGGTTTTCTTCTTCTCCATTTCTCTGCTCTCTATTGCTTTAAGGTGGTTTTCTTCTTCTCCATTTCTCTGCTCTCTATTGCTTTAAGGTGGTTTTCTTCTTCTCCATTTCTCTGCTCTCTTTTACTTTAAGGTGGTTTTATTCTTCTCCATTTCTCTGCTCTCTTTTACTTTAAGGTGGTTTTCTTCTTCTCCATTTCTCTGCTCTCTATTGCTTTAAGGTGGTTTTATTCTTCTCCATTTCTCTGCTCTCTTTTACTTTAAGGTGGTTTTCTTCTTCTCCATTTCTCTGCTCTCTTTAACTTTAAGGTGGTTTTCTTCTTCTCCATTTCTCTGCTCTCTTTAACTTTAAGGTGGTTTTATTCTTCTCCATTTCTCTGCTCTCTTTTGCTTTTAGGTGGTTTTCTTCTTCTCCATTTCTCTGCTCTCTTTACTTTAAGGTGGTTTTCTTCTTCTCCATTTCTCTGCTCTCTTTTACTTTAAGGTGGTTTTCTTCTTCTCCATTTCTCTGCTCTCTTTTGCTTTAAGGTGGTTTTCTTCTTCTCCATTTCTCTGCTCTCTTTTACTTTAAGGTGGTTTTATTCTTCTCCATTTCTCTGCTCTCTTTTACTTTAAGGTGGTTTTCTTCTTCTCCATTTCTCTGCTCTCTATTGCTTTTAAGGTGGTTTTATTCT